>NC_046155.1:147407240-147412575 GCF_011064425.1 Rattus rattus
TATTTATGTTTTCCTGGAATTCTTTCAGGGATTTTTGTGTCTCCTCTCTATGGGCTTCTACTTGTTTATTTATGTTTTCCTGGAATTCTTTCAGGCATTTTTGTGATTCCTCTCTGTAGGCTTCTACTTGTTCTCTAAGGGAGTTCTTCACGTCTTTCTTGAAGTCCTCCAGCATCATGGTCAAATATGATTTTGAAACTAGATCTTGCTTTTCTGGTGTGTTTGGATATTCCATGTTTGTTTTGATGGGAGAATTGGTCTCCAATGATGTCATGATGTCATGTAGTCTTGGTTTCTGTTGCTTGGGTTCCTGCGCTTGCCTCTCGCCATCAGATTATCTCTAGTGTTACTTTGTTCTGCTATTTCTGACAGTGGCTAGACTGTCCTATAAGCCTGTGTATCAGGAGTGCTGTAGACCTGTTTTACTGTTTTCTTTCAGCCAGCTAAGCCAGCTATGGGGACAGAATGTTCTGCTTTCGGGCGTGTAGTTTTTCCCCTCTACAGGTCTTCAGCTGTTCCTGTGGGCCTGTGTCTTGAGTTCACCAGGCAGGTCACTTGCAGCAGAAAAGTTGGTCTTACCGGTGGTCCCGAAGCTCAAGTTCGCTCGTGGGGTGCTGCCCACGGGCTCTCCGCGGTGGCAGCAACCAGGAAGATCTGCGCCGCCCCTTCCGGGAGCCTCCGTACACCAGGGTTCCAGATGGGTTTTGGTGTTCTCCTCTGGAATCAGTAATGTGTGCAGAGAGCAGTCTCTTCTGGTT
Organism: Rattus rattus; assembly: GCF_011064425.1. NCBI lineage: Eukaryota > Metazoa > Chordata > Mammalia > Rodentia > Muridae > Rattus > Rattus rattus. Next base: position 147,407,999 of record NC_046155.1, read on the forward strand.
TCGTAGGCGTGTCTGCCTCTCTTAAGGTTTAGCTCTCCCTCCCACGGGATTTGGGTGCAGAGAACTGTTTATCCGGTCTGTTTCCTTCAGGTTGCGGCGGTGTCTCAGGCAGGGGTCCTGCCGCTCCTGGGCCCTCTCCCAAGGGAGCCCAGAGGCCTTGTACAGTTTCCTCTTGGGCCAGGGATGTGGGCAGGGGTGGGCAGTGTTGGTGGTCTCTTCTGCTCTGCAGCCTCAGGAGTGCCCACCTGACCAGGCGGTGAGGTCTCTCTCCCACGGGTTCTGGGAGCAGAGAGCTGCTGCAGGCCAGGATCCGCGGGTGTGGGACTTCCGGTAAACACAGGACGTGCCCGGTCCTAGAGGAATTCTGCCTCCGTGTGTCCCGAGATCACCAGGCCGCTTTCTTGCAGCAGAAAAGTTGGTCTTACCTGTGGACCCGAGGCTCAAGTTCGCTCTCGGGGTGCTGCCCACGGGCTCTCCGCGGTGGCAGCAACCAGGAAGATCTGCGCCTGTATTTCTTTTTTTTTATTAACTTGAGTATTTCTTATTTACATTTCGAATGTTATTCCCTTTCCCGGTTTCCTTTCTTATGGTAAAGAAAAACCCAGCTTTAATGATATCATCAGCTCTCTGTGTTGCTAAAAAAATCTGATTCCTATAGCTGTGCAAGCAACATAGCAGGTTGTATAATTGCAAAATCTGTGGCTTTTTGAAGTCTTAAACCAGGCAAAACAGAGTGCACATAGAATAATTACATGCCGGGACTAATTGCTAGCATAATAATACATCAGAATATATTGTTATAAACTAAATATAATCAGAAGCAGATATAAACATTTAACTTCAAGTTTCATTGATAACAAAAGAATACTTTGGTGAAAAAGGTTTTGGGTCAGCCACAACTTTTGCAGTCAGTTTTCAGTCACAGAGCTCATTTCCGCAGTGACACTCAACAGCTGGTTAGGGAGAATTTGGTCTTACAGTTTAGGAAGCTGTTAATTCAGAAAACATTGTCTCTCCTCAGTCTGATCCTGTAGCCTAAAGTCAGGTGAGCACCCAGGAAAGAATGGAGGGTGGACTCAGTGGTCAGTGAACATTGGAAGATAATTATGAACCAGAGTGAACCCATGTGAACAAATTCCCATCTCTCACCCATGGTTTTATGGCAGAGTGGTCTCTCAGAAGAAGTTAATGTGTTCAGCCACAGGGAAGAAAGGGCACCAACTCCATAGTAGCATCAGAAATTAAGGCTCCTGTAGTCCAGTACTCAGGAACAAAGGGAGCTGGAAAGTAAGAGTTGGGACATGAAACCTGAGTCAGATCTTCTGTCCTACTTTGAGTTCATGGCCATAGGAAATGTGTGAAAAGAGTTTGACTAAGACCCTTCAGTTTCAGCAAAAACAATATCTGCTCACACCTACAAGAATTGTACTAGCAAATAGTTTCTGGGGAATGAAACCTGTATCTGTAAGTGGACACAAGCTACCCAAATACAACTCCCTCTAGCCAAGTGTAATAAAAAACAGGATTTACAAGTGTTAATATTTGAATGACTGAAGATAGACGATGTAACAAAGAATGAAGTATTTATGTCTCAGGGTAAGGAAATATTAAATATTCCCATAAGTATTTCCATTATCATTTCCAGAAGTGATCATCTTTGCATTCATACTTACTTCGAGCTACTCTCCTGTTTGTTTGTTTGTTTGTTTTGTTTTGTTTTTTACGTAAGCATCTTGAAAAGCCCAGGATGCAAGGTTTCTTTTCTTCTTTCTTTTTTCTTTATTCTTCATTCTTTTTTTTCAAGGTCATGTAAACTTATTTCTTATTTATTCTTTAATATTTTTTAACAGTTCAGACTTTATCCTCCTCACAGTCCACCCACAGACTCTTTCACCTCTCATACCTCCAGCTTTCATCAAAGGCTGTCCCTACCCCCAACCAACCCAGATCTCCCCCCACTCTCTGGGGCCTCAAGTCTCTTGAGTTGGGCACATCTTCTCTGGCTGAGTCCAGAACCAAGCAGTACTCTGCTATATGTGGGGTCCTCATATTAGCTGTGTATACTGCCTGGTTGGTGGCTTAGTATCTAAGAGATCAAGGGTCCCTTCCTTCCTTCCTTTTTACACTTTTCATTTGTTTTAGTTACTACAGGTGGAAAGACCAATCATGTTCTGTGTCCTTTACCCAAAAACACATTTAAATACAGTTCCCATGTAGAAAAAGCATATTTGACATGTTTTGCTTAACATAATGGCCTCAGTTGCATTTATTTTTCCTGCAAATATTATTATTCCATTTTATTTTTCACTGTATAATATGTCATTTGCATATGTGTACCACATTCTCAGTATATATTTATGAATTGATCGACTCCTGCTTTTCTTCATATTCCAACTAATATAAGTATTAATAAACAAAAGATGTTCAATATTTTCCTCTGTAGGACATTCCAGTCTTTTAGCATATACTCAAGAGTATTATAGCTGTTTTTGTTCAGTTTCTTGAATAACCTACATAGCGATTTTCATAATAGCAGTACTGGTTTATATACTCACCCACTAGCAGTGTATAAAAGTTCCTCTCTCAAAGTCCTTGACAGCATTTAATATTGTTTCTTTTCTTCATAACAAATTTGCTATATTCAAATATAAATACATTCCAATGAATATTCCTATCTCTCCTGTTTCAGCCCATCACACTCCTTGAGAAACTGCCTCCCTATGTTACCTAAGTAACTTGTGAGCCCAAGAAATTCTCCTAATACAGTCTTCTGGGGAACTGAGTCTACAGTTATGCATTATGGTACCTGGCTACATGCATCACAATCTACAAATCTGAGTTACAGCACTAATTCAGATACTATATTTCTTTAAATCATTGTCTGTCATGGAAGAATAATAATGTCCTAGAGGAAAGGGATCCTGGTTCATGGCAAGTTCTTTGTCCAATATTAAGATATTAATGTGTCTAGAAAAAGAAGAGTGATTGTCATTGAATTTATATCTTGTACTCTTTCCACTTTACATTGACTACTCAAGTATTTGATGTTTTTCATCTCTACTTTTACAATTCCCCCTTCCACATCCATAGAGGCATAAACACATAAGTAATGTTACTGTAGATTGTTTTTCTTCATTCTTTTAAAATATTAGACACAAAACTCCAAACTTTGGAAAACAGCTTATACAAAAGTATTTTGTAAACATTTTATTATACTTGTATCTACTTTCAGCATGACAACACTCACTTGTGTTGAATGAAAATATTCTATGATAATTTAAAGATATTTTATTTCTAGGAGAGATAACGTTAAAATACCTTTGTATGGGTAATGAGAATCTAGTTGTAATTATTAATTAGATTTCATATGAATATTACACAAACATATTCACTTTTGAAAGGACAAATGAGCATTGTATGATAATTTTTTCTAAACAGCTGAAAGATCATAAAATAATATAAAAGTTCAATATAATTTCTACTTCAGTTCCAGAGATCTGTCCTCAAGTGGAATGTGTCTGACAACTTGACAAATGTTCTTGTCATTTGAAAGAATGCATCACATTGTCCATTTTCAGTTCCTGGATTAACTCTAGGGAAAGTCTTTGCATAGACTTCTAAAACTCCATCATTCTGACATACAGACACCATTATAGACACCAAATACAAGTAGATCTCCTGTGTATGTTTCCTTACTGTCTCACACGTACAGTACAAGGAATATGTGAGAACTGTCATAAACAAGAGCTGCAGCTAAACCTAAGAATTAGTAGAAAACTAGATGAATGGACTGATGTCTACCGAAGGATCACAGTCTTTTTTGACTTATTTCAAAACTGGAACGTTTCTCTTCGAGGTGTGTGTATTTAAATTTGTTTTTTAAACTGGATATTTTCTTTATTTACATTTGAAATGTTATCCTCTTTCCTGGTTTCCCTCTGGAAACCCCATATTCTATCCATCCTCCCCCTGCTTCTCTGAGGGCAATGACCCAACCACCCATCCATTTCCTCCCACTTCCCCACCCTGGCATTCCCCTATGCTGGGGCACTGATTTGGTTTTAACTGAGCATAGCAAATTCTCATATATAAAAAGTGGTCCTGGTGACTCACATCTGTAATACTAGTTAATACTTAGAAGGCAGAAGATATATATATATATATATATATATATATATATATATATATATATTGCAAAATAGGAAATAAAGAAATCATACAATCATACCTGTCTATTGGGCATCCTGTGATAACTCAAAATAATGTTACTCAAGTCTATATCAATTTTTTTTCTTTTTTAATATTTTAAGATTTATATACATTATTTATGTGGGTGCTTTGCTCTCCCATATGTTATGTATGTAAACCATGCATGTGGCTATTGTCTGTGAAGTTCAAAGAGGAATCAATTCCTCAGACCCTCTAAAACTGGACTTCAAGTCATGATCTACCACTCATGTGTGTGCCAGGTCCTTTGCGAAAGCAGCAAATGTCTTATCCATGAATCCATCTTTCCACCTCAGATTTTCTTTTTTTTTTGGTTCTTTTTTTTTTTTTTTTTTTTTTTTTTTTTTTTG
>NC_046155.1:147412675-147471084 GCF_011064425.1 Rattus rattus
AGATCTGCCTGTATTTCTATTAACTGAGTATTTCTTATTTACATTTCGAATGTTATTCCCTTTCCCGGTTTCCTTTCTTATGGTAAAAAAGAAAAACCCAGCTTTAATGATATCATCAGCTCTCTGTGTTGCTAAAAAAAAATCTGATTCCTATAGCTGTGCAAACAACATAGCAGGTTGTATAATTGCAAAATCTGTGGCTTTTGAAGTCTTAAACCAGGCAAAACAGAGTGCACATAGAATAATTACATGCCGGGACTAATTGCTAGCATAATAATACATCAGAATATATTGTTATAAACTAAATATAATCAAACAGATATAAACATTTAACTTCAAGTTTCATTGATAACAAAAGAATACTTTTTGGTGAAAAAGGTTTTGGGTCAGCCACAACTTTTGCAGTCAGTTTTCAATCCAGGAGAGCTCATTTCCGAGTGACACTCAACAACTGGTTAGGAGAATTTGGTCTTACAGTTTAGGGCTGTTAGAATTCAGAAAACATTGTCTCTCCTCAGTCTGATCCTGTAGCCTAAAGTCAGGTGAGCACCCAGGAAAGAATGGAGGGTGGACTCAGTGGTCAGTGAACATTGGAAGATAATTAGAACCAGAGTGAACCCATGTGAACAAATTCCCATCTCTCACCCATGGTTTTATGGCAGAGTGGTCTCTCAGAAGAAGTTAATGTGTTCAGCCACAGGGAAGAAAGGGCACCAACTCCATAGTAGCATCAGAAATTAAGGCTCCTGTAGTCCAGTACTCAGGAACAAAGGAGCTGAAAGTAAAAAAGTTGGGACATGAAACCTGAGTCAGATCTTCTGTCCTACTTTTTGAGTTCATGGCCATAGGAAATGTGTGAAAAGAGTTTGACTAAGACCCTTCAGTTTCAGCAAAAAACAATATCTGCTCACACCTACAAGAATTGTACTAGCAAATAGTTTCTGGGGAATGAAACCTGTATCTGTAAGTGGACACAAGCTACCCAAATACAACTCCCTCTAGCCAAGTGTAATAAAAACAGGATTTACAAGTGTTAATATTTGAATGACTGAAGATAGACGATGTAACAAAGAATGAAGTATTTATGTCTCAGGGTAAGGAAATATTAAATATTCCCATAAGTATTTCCATTATCATTTCCAGAAGTGATCATCTTTGCATTCATACTTACTTCGAGCTACTCTCCTGTTTGTTTGTTTGTTTGTTTTGTTTTGTTTTTTACGTAAGCATCTTGAAAAGCCCAGGATGCAAGGTTTCTTTTCTTCTTTCTTTTTTCTTTATTCTTCATTCTTTTTTCAAGGTCATGTAAACTTATTTCTTATTTATTCTTTAATATTTTTTAACAGTTCAGACTTTATCCTCCTCACAGTCCACCCACAGACTCTTTCACCTCTCATACCTCCAGCTTTCATCAAAAGGGCTGTCCCCACTACCCCCAACCAACCAGATCTCCCCACTCTCTGGGGCCTCAAGTCTCTTGAGGGTTAGGCACATCTTCTCTGGCTGAGTCCAGAACCAGCAGTACTCTGCTATATGTGTTGGGGTCCTCATATTAGCTGGTGTATACTGCCTGGTTGGTGGCTTAGTATCTAAGAGATCAAAGGGGTCCTTCCTTCCTTCCTTTTTTACACTTTCCATTTGTTTTAGTTACTACAGGTGGAAAGACCAATCATGTTTCTGTGTCCTTTTAAAAACACATTTAAATACAGGTTCCACATGTGAGAAAAAGCATATTTGACATGTTTTGCTTAACATAATGGCCTCCAGTTGCATTTATTTTCCTGCAAATATTATTATTCCATTTTATTTTTCACTGTATAATATGTCATTGCATATGTGTACCACATTCTCAGTATATATTTATGAATTGATCGACTCCTGCTTTTCTTCATATTCCAACTATTATAAGTATTAATAAACAAAGATGTTCAAAAGTATTTTCCTCTGTAGGACATCGAGTCTTTTAGGCATATACTCAAGAGTATTATAGCTGTTTTGTTCAGTTTCTTGAATAACCTACATAGCGATTTTCATAATAGCAGTACTGGTTTATATACTCACCCACTAGCAGTGTATAAAAGTTCCTCTCTCAAAGTCCTTGACATTTAATATTGTTTTCTTTTCTTCATAACAAATTTGCTATATTCAAATATAAATACATTCCAATGAATATTCCTATCTCTCCTGTTTCAGCCCATCACACTCCTTGAGAAACTGCCTCCCTATGTTACCTAAGTAACTTGTGAGCCCAAGAAATTCTCCTAATACAGTCTTCTGTGGAACTGAGTCTACAGTTATCCATTATGGTACCTGGCTACATGCATCACAATCTACAAATCTGAGTTACAGCACTAATTCAGATACTATATTTCTTTAAATCATTGTCTGTCATGGAAGAATAATAATGTCCTAGAGGAAAGGGATCCTGGTTCATGGCAAGTTCTTTGTCCAATATTAAGATATTAATGTGTCTAGAAAAGAAGAGTGATTGTCATTGAATTTATATCTTGTACTCTTTCCACTTTACATTGACTACTCAAGTATTTGATGTTTTTCATCTCTACTTTTACAATTCCCCCCTTCCACATCCATAGAGGCATAAACACATAAGTAATGTTACTGTAGATTGTTTTTCTTCATTCTTTTAAAATATTAGACACAAAACTCCAAACTTTGGAAAACAGCTTATACAAAAGTATTTTGTAAACATTTTATTATACTTGTATCTACTTTCAGCATGACAACACTCACTTGTGTTGAATGAAAATATTCTATGATAATTTAAAGATATTTTATTTCTAGGAGAGATAACGTTTAAAATACCTTTGTATGGGTAATGAGAATCTAGTTGTAATTATTAATTAGATTTCATATGAATATTACACAAAACATATTCACTTTTGAAAGGACAAATGAGCATTGTATGATAATTTTTTCTAAACAGCTGAAAGATCATAAAATAATATAAAGTTCAATATAATTTCTACTTCAGTTCCAGAGATCTGTCCTCAAGTGGAATGTGTCTGACAACTTGACAAATGTTCTTCATTTGAAAGAATGCATCACATTGTCCATTTTCAGTTCCTGGATTAACTCTAGGAAAGTCTTTGCATAGACTTCTAAAACTCCATCATTCTGACATACAGACACCATTATAGACCACTAAATACAAGTAGATCTCCTGTGTATGTTTCCTTACTGTCTCACACGTGACAGTACAAGGAATATGTGAGAACTGTCATAAACAAGAGCTGCAGCTAAACCTAAGAATTAGTAGAAAACTAGATGAATGGACTGATGTCTACGAAGGATCACAGTCTTTTTTGACTTATTTCAAAACTGGAAACGTTTCTCTTAGGAGGTGTGTATTTAAATTTGTTTTAAACTGATATTTTCTTTATTTACATTTGAAATGTTATCCTCTTTCCTGGTTTCCCTCTGAAACCCTATATTCTATCCATCCTCCCCCCTGCTTCTCTGAGGGCAATGACCCAACCACCCATCCATTTCCTCCCACTTCCCCCCCTGGCATTCCCCTATGCTGGGGCACTGATTTGGTTTTAACTGAGCATAGCAAATTCTCATATATAAAAAAAAGTGGTCCTGGTGACTCACATCTGTAATACTAGTTAATACTTAGAAGGCAGAATATATATATATATATATATATATATATATATATATATATATATATTGCAAAATAGGAAATAAAGAAATCATACAATCATACCTGTCTATTGGGCATCCTGTGATAACTCAAAATAATGTTACTCAAGTCTATATCAATTTTTTTTCTTTTTAATATTTTTAAGATTTATATACATTATTTATGTGGGTGCTTTTGCTCTCCCCATATGTTATGTATGTAAACCATGCATGTGGCTATTGTCTGTGAAGTTCAAAGAGGAATCAATTCCTCAGACCCTCTAAAACTGGACTTCAAGTCATGATCTACCACTCATGTGTGTGCCAGGTCCTTTTTGAAAGCAGCAAATGTCTTATCCATGAATCCATCTTTCCACCTCAGATTTTCTTTTTTTTTTTGGTTCTTTTTTTTTTTTTTTTTTTTTTTTTTTTTTTTTTTTGGAGCGGGGACCGAACCCAGGGCCTTGTGCTTGCTAGGCAAGCGATCTACCACTGAGCTAAATCCCCAACCTCCAGGTTTTTCTTTTAGTCCATTGAGATACTGTTTGACATAAGGAAGAACTTAGAGAAACAACATCCCAAGATCAAAGCCTTTATCTTTCATTAATGACTGTGCTCTTGTGCAAGTTACTACTGTCTGTTCCTCTTGGGTCCATGGCTATTAAGGGCAGGCTGATAGAGTTGGCTGACACATGAATGTCTGTTATCTATCTGTTATCTAGGTTTTAACAGGCTCACATGTTACATGCTGCAACATGAAGATAACATTGTAAATGGCACTTTCATTTAATGTTTAATTCCTGCCATATGTCACGTGTCCATTAGACAGAGCATTCCAATATGAATTGACTTTCTGATCTAGAAAACATTTTACTACAGCTTTATTTACTAACCTCTGATTTACTTATTTGTTCAACAGTGATAACCATCCCCATTTTTCATCTATTAACAAAGTGTACATTAATTTCTCTAGTTTTAGCCATCATAAATTTTAATATAAGTTTGCATCTATATGCTTTTGCGTTTTATTCTGTATATGAGTTTTTGTATCCCCAAAATTTTATTAGGAATTGTTACCTTGATATTAAATTCCTTCACAAAGCATTCATGGGTCTCTCTAATAGATAAATATAATGGTGGGAGTTTGATAATCACTCCTTCAAGACAATAAATTAAAGAATGTTCATAGCCTTTAATTTTTATTATTTGTACTGTCAGCCCATTCAGTCACAGAAATCTTTCTGAGTCTCCACACACTAAGTGTTATTTGTGAATGATGAAATAATTTTGAGTATGAAGCAGTCATTGCAGTATTTGTTTACTGTAGGAAAAGACGGAGTTTCTATCATCAATGAATCACAATCCTTGTGTTGTTATAAACAATTAGAATATTAGCCCTTGGAAACTGGACGTGGTTGGGATGAATGAAACCATGTCTGTGCTAAAAAGTGTTAAATTTCACTGGCTTTTATGGAATAATATGGACTTTTAGTCTCCATACAAACAGCACCGTATGTAGTCAAATGTCTTGAAAGTGACCTGAGTGTGTGGAGGTATCTGTATTAAGAAATAAGTCAGAGAAGATGCACCTAAACCTCAAGAGACTGGAGGCCCCAGGGAGGCCTGGTGGGGTTGGGGATGGGTGGGTGATTAATGGGTGGGAGGGTAGGTGGGTGTGTGGTGTATTGGTGGGTGTGTAGGAACATCCTTGTGGAGCCAGGTGGAGGGGAATACAGGCTGTGGAACAGTCAGAGGGTGGACTGGGAGGGGGATAAAGTGTAAAGAAAAGATGAAATAAAATTTTTAAAAAAGAAATAAGTATTTCAGTTGTATCATTTGACTCTTTTTCCTAGTTAGCTTTAATTGTCAATGCGATCCAGCATTGACTGATCTGAGAAGGAAGTACTTAATAAAGAATTTCCATGATCAGACTAGCCTATTTGCATATCTGTGGGGGGATTGACATAGGAGGTCTAGCCCACTATAGGTGGCACCATTCCCTACACAGATGGTTCTTGGCTCTAAAAGCTGATCATATGCCTGTGAGCGAGCAACCAGGCACCATTTATCAATGACTTCTGCTTTAAATTCTTATTTGGATTCTTGTCTTTACTTCCTGTAGTGATGGCCTGTGACATATCAGCTGAAATAAATTAATTCCTTCTCTAAGTTGTTTATGGTCATGGTGTTTTGTTGTAGAAACAGACATCAAATCTGAGCACTGGCATTGTGTTTTGCTTTGCTTTTTCTAAATTTACTTATTTTTGTATTTCTTATGACTGTGCTATCATCCCCTGAATGTTGTCCTAACTGTAATCTTCCCCAGACACACTTCTCATTAATTGTGCCAATAGAAATTGTCTTTCAAATTTTACATGTTCAGTATCTACTGGCCAGGCAACACATGAGTAATATTTCACTTATCTTTTATCTTGTTGTTTGTGGCAAAGATTATACTTGGCCAGAGCATAGTTCATCTTATTATATGAAACTGTATAAAATGGAAACAGCATTCAATAGAAATCATATTTTCTTCCTTCCCCTTTCTTCTTTCTTCCTTCTTTTCTTCTGCCTTTCTTTCTTTCTTCCTCCTTCTTTCCTTCCTTTATTCTTCCTTCCTTCCTTCTTTCAGAGATAGTTGTGATCTTTAATCTTCAGATAGTTTGTCCCCTGAATGTAATAGCTGGTGCAAAATTACATGAAATACAAAGCAGAATTTTCTGAAACTCCTTCTGTAAACAACTTGCTGGAAAATGGTTTTGTAAGGAAGTTTAGCTAATTTTTCACTTCCACATTATAAAAAAAAATTACTGCTAGGTTCATATGCAAATGCATTCAATCCCACTTTACTCAAGAAGACAAGATAAGTACATCAGAATTTTGAGGCCAAAATGGGCTTCTTGGTGATACTATGTATCAATAATAATGAACCAAAAAATTCTTCCTACACACAACAGGGTCACAGGTGTTTCAAACATTTGCCACTGAGTTTGAATGCTTGACTAGTAAATGCATAGTCTTACATGTACTGTGCAAGTATTTATACTAAGATAGATACTCTCCTTTACCTTTTATTTTAGAAAAAAATAAACTGAATTATACAGGATGCAATGCACTAAGGAGACCACAGTGAATATGCTATTTACATGAAATGATAGGAATGAAATTCCAAAAAAAAAAAAATACTAGTTTCCTGCTCTCAAATTATGCTGCAAAGCTGAAATATCAGGAGAGAAAATACCAACTTATAAACCATAATAATGCAAAGCTTCAGAAGTTATAGTTCTAAAAGTATCTCTATTTCTAGAGAGCTAAAGATTATTAGCATATTTCCATTTATATAGAGTTCAGGAACTTTGAATTAACCTAGAAATCCATCTTCATAATTATATGGAAAATACTATTGAATTTGCGTGAAAATAAAATATTAAAAGTAGCTTTGGATGGTTTTATAAATGCAAGAAAAAAATCATATGCACAATGTAAGCTAGCTTAATATGCACTTGAGGCATACAAAGCTGACCTAAGTAAGAATCATTTCAGAGTTATCTATTTTATGGGTATGTACTGATTTGTGCACGTAAACTGCAGGTTCCTGTAGTAAGTCACTTTCAGTATGGCAACTATCATATAAATCTTAAAATTTAAATGAACATCACAAATATAAAATACAGATAATTCTCTAATAAGATAAATGAAATGCTTATGATTTTAAAAATTTGTTTTAATTCTTATTAATATTGTGTACTTGGTGGTAAATATTTTTTTAAATGCCTGAACCTTTTATGCTGCACTAGTGTTGGCACCTTGGCACTCTGCTTTCACTCACAGTTCTCTTGGCAGGTTGTTACCATGCCAGGCTCACACATCCCAATTTCATGGCAGGCTTGGTGTATCTTGCCACCGCACCTTCTCTTGAACTCAATTAAGCCACCACATGAAAGAACAGACCACACAATAACCTCTGATCCAGTTGATAAAATTTAATTTGCCGATCTGGACAGCACAAAATTCTGTACACACCCATCCCTTAAAAATATTCATAACAAAATATCATCCTGAGGTGAACTTAATCACAGAAAGACATACATGGTATGCACTCATTGATAAGGGCTATTAGCCCAAATGCCTGAATTACCCTAGATGCCTAGAACAAATGAAACTCAAGACGGATGATCAAAATGTGAATGCTTCACTCCTTCTTTAAAAGGGGAACAAGAATACCCTTGGCAGGGGAAGAGAGAGGCAAAGATTAAAACAGAGACTGAAGGGACACCCATTCAGAGCCTGCCCCACATGTGGCCCATACATATACAGCCACCCCATTAGACAAGATGGATGAAGCAAAGAAGTGCAGAAGTGTAGATCGCTCCTGAGAGACACAGCCAGAATACAGCAAATACAGAGGCGAATGTCAGCAGCAAACCTCTGAACTGAGAATAGGACCCCGTTGAAGGAATCAGAGAAAGAACTGGAAGAGCTTGAAGGGCTCGAGACCCCTATGTATAACAATGCCAAGCCACCAGAGCTTCCAGGGACTAAGCCACTACCTAAAGACTATACATGGACTGACCCTGGACTCTGACCTCATAGGTAGCAATGAATATCCTAGTAAGAGCACCAGTGGAAGGGGAAGCCCTGGGTCCCTAATACTGAACCCCAGTGAACTAGACTGTTGGGGGAGGAGCAATGGGGGAGGGTGGGGAGGAACACCCATAAGGAAGGGGAGGGGGAGGATGTTTGCCGGAAACCGGAAAGGGAATAACACTCAAATGTATATAAGAAATATTCAAGTTAATAAAAAAAAAAAAGAAAAAAAAAAAAATGTTCAACATCTTTAGTCATCAGGGAAATGCAAATCAAAACAACCCTGAGATTTCACCTCACACCAGTGAGAATGGCTAAGATCAAAACTCAGGTGACAGCAAATGCTGCGAGGATGTGGAGAAAGAGGAACACTCCTCCATTGTTGGTGGGATTGCAGACTGGTACAACCATTCTGGAAATCAGTCTGGAGGTTTCTCAGAAAATTGGACATTGAATTGCCTGAGGATCTAGCTATACCTCTCTTGGGCATATACCCAAAAGATGCCCCAACATATAAAAAAAGACACGTGCTCCACTATGTTCATCGCAGCCTTATTTATAATAGCCAGAAGCTGGAAAGAACCCAGATGCCCTTCAACAGAGGAATGGATACAGAAAATGTGGTACATCTACACAATGGAATATTACTCAGCTATCAAAAACAACGACTTTATGAAATTCGTAGGCAAATGGTTGGACCTGGAAAATATCATCCTGAGTGAGCTAACCCAATCACAGAAAGACATACATGGTATGCACTCACTGATAAGTGGCTATTAGCCCAAATGCTTGAATTACCCTAGTTGCCTAGAACAAATGAAACTCAAGACGGATGATCAAAATGTGAAGGCTTCACTCCTTCTTTAAAAGGGGAACAAGAATGCCCTTGGCAGGGAAGAGAGGCAAAGATTAAAACAGAGACTGAAGGAACACCCATTCAGAGCCTGCCCCACATGTGGCCCCATACATATAGAGCCACCCAATTAGACAAGATGGATGAAAAAAGAAGTGCAGACCGACAGGAGCCGGATGTAGATCGCTCCTGAGAGACACAGCAGAATACAGCAAATACAGAGGCGAATGCCAGCAGCAAACCACTGAACTGAGAACAGGACCCCGTTGAAGGAATCAGAGAATGAACTGAAGAGCTTGAAGGGGCTTGAGACCCCATATGTACAACAATGCCAAGCAACCAGAGCTTCCAGGGACTAAGCCACTACCTAAAGACTATACATGGACTGACCCTGGACTCTGACCTCATAGGTAGCAATGAATATCCTAGTAAGAGCACCAGTGGAAGGGGAAGCCCTGGGTCCTGCTAAGACTGAACCCCCAGTGAACTAGAATGTTGGAGGAAGAGCGGCAATGGGGGGAGGGTGGGAGGGAACACCCATAAGGAAGGGGGGAGGGAAGGGATGTTTGCCCGAAACCGGGAAAGGCAATAACACTCGAAATGTACATAAGAAATACTCAAGTTAATAAAAAAAAATATTCATAACAATCTGTATCTATGCGCAGAGAAGAATCTTAACATGTGCCACCATGTTCTCCCAGCTCCTTCTGCTTGTTCTGTCTCCTTCTCTTTCTAAATCTTTGTTCCTGTCCATCCTTCCTTCTCATCCAATGACAGGCCCCATTCAATCCTGTACCTGCCTTCCTGCATAAAGACATAATCTTCACTTCACCCTTCCTGTCCTATTTAAAAAAGAACCTTTCTCTTCAGCTTAAGAATAGCTAAAATTCTATGTTATGTCTTGGCTAATTTGTATACCATTTGAAAACCATCTAAATAAATATGTTCTCTCAAAGTTACATAGCCTGGGTAGGGTATGAGACTATAATCAGTCTTTAACCCCATCAGAAGTCTGAGAATGAGCAATATATTTGTAAATATAGGAATCCTAACATGGCTTTCAGAACTGAGAAAGGTTGTAAAGACAAGTTTCTACTTGCACAGTCCCTTTAGTAACCTATAAGAGCAATTCTTCAGCCTTCTGCTCCAGGATCACTTGACAGACTTTTGACATGCAGAATCTGAAAGGCTGATTATTCTGGGTTGGCAGAGATTTTCAGTCGACCATTCTGTATAATGTGTCTTTTTCTGAACAGTAAGTATTTATCTGTAGATGACATATGCAGTTTCTGGCCAGTGTCTAACTAGCCACAAAGTATTTCCACACTTAGAGGTAGAGATGTTCAATTTCTTCTTTGAATCCACCAAAGGGGAACTGATAGGAGCATATGTATCGCAACCAAAGATAAATAACATTAAATGTCATATTTTGTGGATTTGTGATTTTTTGAAAAACATCCATGTTTATAAAGTAATCTCGACTCTTTCCCATTAACTACTCAAAGTGATTTCTGATGAGAATACTTTGAAATCACCCTAACAGTAAACTATGAGACATGAATTTGTTATTTGATCCTTAATTCAAATGTTTAATAATCTCAGATAACTTTGCAATGGCATTAATAGAAGGACTGGGTCCAAACGTACTTTTAAAATTTTGTAACAATAGAGAAAATTTATGTCAATAAAAATATTAACTTGTATCAAATAAATTCTTTACAAAGATAAAGATTATAACTTTAATGTAGTAACAAATATAAGGATTTTTACCAAATAAGATTATGGCTGTAAAATCAATTCTAGCTAATTTATGACCATTTCTAAATTCTCTAGAAATACAACCCTAGAATAACCACTTTCAGCCTCCCAAAGTTTAAGGAACCAGGGTGATGATGCTTCAATAAGTTCTTCAACCTGTATGTGGTTATTGAGATATCCTTGGGTGGTATGGGGGTACGGGGATAGTTGTAGGAGCCTGATGTCTGTCTTGACTGGACCTGGCTGAAGGTTCCTGAGATCAGGAACCCAAGCAGGCCAATTCACCATTCTGATGATGAGCTTCACCATAGCTCTATATTATGCAATATATAAATCTCAAAACAAAATTTTAGTATCAACATATCTTTTGTTAGATTCTCTTGAATCTAGTTTTCCAAGATGTCTACCTTTATCAAATCTACTCAATATAACTCTGGAAGGTGTCCAAAGCCTAACCATGCTTTTTCAAAACACAAAACAAAACCTTTCTCCCGAAGTAGTGTATTCTTTAGTCTGTAACCAGAAAAGCTTGTATCTTGCACTCTCTTCCAGAAAAATAATATAACCTCAAGACTCAAAATCATACACATTATGAAAATTATAACAATTTAAGAAGCTGAAATAAAGTAAACAAATGTGTGTGAGCCTTTTAAATCTTTCATGTCAGGAAATCAACTCAAAATTCCCATGGAGCCCTCGTTAAGAGAATATGAGACTCCTGCTTTGGTAATTTCAAAATTAACCACAAACCCTCACCAGCTGGCATTGACTAGCCATACGGCCTTAGTGGGGCAATTCGTAAAAGAATTTTGTTGTCAATTTAATTACTTTTTTATTAATACCAATATGAATACAAAGTAAGCAATTTGTCACACTAAGATTTTAGCCCAAAATATTATCATCCATCTGTTAAGCTCTTTGCCTGGAATGTCAGATTTTTATTTCTTAATAACTTCTATAACATATGTCTGTATTCATTCTGCCTGGTGTACAGACTTCCATTCTTTAATAACTTTTTAAATTGGCAAATATCACCACTCTCTATTTGGAGTCAGTGACTAGCTGTCAGCTTGTCTAACCAGAATTTTAGCCCAATATTCTGGTGAAGCCAACGTTAAGAGAATATGGGTATCATGAAAGACTTAATAAAACTTTGTATCTTTATACCATCTTTAAAACACTTAAAACAAACCTAAATTAAACTATTTTCCAAACAACCTTTGCTAAAGATGCAGGCAGCTTCTAATCTCTAATTATCTGTGTTCAGGGTAGTCTGCACTTCTTCAACAGGGGACCTAGAGCCTGCGAGCAAACTGCCACTGTGTTTCTTTTGTTTACGATTCCCAAACTTGTGACAACACTAGATTCAATATGGTGCTGGCCCCTTCTCACTTAGAAAATAAAACTTTCTCCTGCTGAAAATCTTCAATTTTAGTGGATTATGGCCTAACATGATGGTTCGCCACCTGTTGCACTAAATATTATCAAAAATGCCTGAACCTTTTATCCTGTGGTAGTAGGGGCATGGAGGTGGCACTATTAGGTACATCTTGGAGGCTCCAGACTGCCCCCAAGTACTCTCTGACCCAGGCAGTCCATGGGCCGTTCCAGTGTGGCACCTTGGTGGGTTGTTACCACACCAGGCATACACATCCCAATTCCATGGCGGGCTTAGTGCATCCAGGCACTGCACCTTCTCTTGAGTTTAATTAAGTAGCCATATGAAAAAACACACCACACAATAGTCTCTAATCCAATTGATGAGATATAATTTGCACAACATTCTGTACACACCAATCTCTTAAAAATATTATAACAACCTATATCTTTGCACAGAAAAGAATCTTAACATATGCTGCCATGTTCTCCCAGATCCTTCCTCTTTTTCTGTCTCCTTCTCTTTCTAAAAGTTTGTTCCTGCCTATCCATCCTTTTCATCCAACAACAAGCCTCCTTTTATCCTGTACCTGCCTTCTGGCATAAGGATGTAGGATTTTCTAGTGCTGGAGTTATGCACTAGTGCTGGAGTTATTGAATCTAGTTATGCACCCATGAGGGTGCTGGGAACTGAACAAAGGTCCTCTGCTACTAAACCTTCTCCCCAGCTTAATTATTTTTCAACTTTTACATCATTCATATTCTCTCTCTCTCTCTCTCACTCTCTCTCTCTCTCTCTCTCTCTCTCTCTCTCTCTGTGTGTGTGTGTGTGTGTGTGTGTCTCATGTTGCTATTGAATATATTTTAAATTATTTATTTATTTTATGTGTATGGGTACAATGTCATTGTCTTCAGACATCCCAGAATAGAGCTTCAGATCCCATTACAGATGGTTGTAAGCCACCACGTGATTGCTGGGAATTTAACTTAAGACTTTTGGAAGAGCAGTCTGTGCTCTTTATCACGAAGCCACCTCTCCAGCCTGAAAGTGAATATTTTTGAAGAAAGAGTAATAAGAACAAATAACTTCTTTATCATATATAGCTAGAGTTTTGACTGCGTATAAAAGAGGAATATTAAAGTGAAGAAAGTTCCTTGGCTTTTGAGCTTAGTTAAGAGTATTAAAGCATATTTTCAGACTTTCGCACCAATTGCTAACCTCAGTTTCCTTATTTGTAAAATTGAAAACTACAATTCACGTTTTATTACAGTAAGCAAACATTTAAAGTCTAAGGTGAAAGCACAGAGTCATTTTCAATACCTAGTTATTAACAACTTTTAGAATATGGGTTAAAACTATTACTTATGTAACCTAAGTTTGGAAAAGTAACTAATAAAAATCTTCCATGAAATCATGTCACACTAAGAGCATTAAAGGCTGTAGAAGTGAGAACAGCATAGATGTAATTGGTTCATATGCAGGCTGAAGTCACTCACATCTCCCCAATCTGTTCATGATTTCCCTTAAGTAATTCTAACATTCTTGTCTTCACAGCAGTCCATAACTGTGCAACAGTGAATCCATAAAACAAATATATATGAAGTATTGGCCTTATTAAAGAATGAATATAAATGAATATATAATATTATACAAAGTATATAATATATATGTATATTATCTACAGTTCTAACTCATAAAAGTTTAATGGACTTCTTAGAAACCTCAGACTAATAGATTGCAGGATAGTTAATCCCACTGTGATTCCCAAGATTGTGTTGTTTACTGGAAAAACCTCTTTCTATTTGTAGTGTGGCTCAGCCCTAGCACATTCCTTTAATCCCAAACAATGAAGTTGAAGTTAGTTTGTAGAAGTAGCTTCATGATTGAAGGTGCTTTATTATTGAGTGGCAGTCGAGGGTGCTAACAAGAGAAAGATTTGACAGAATATGAAATACCCAACTCTCACAAGAAGAGAGAGGAAAGGGCTGGAGAGAGAAAGAGAAGGAGAGAGAGAGAGAGAGAGAGAGAGAGAGAGAGAGAGAGAGAGAGAGAGAGAGAGAGAGATATTTATTGGATATTTTATTCATTTACATTTCAAATGTTATCCCCTTTACAAACCCCCTAACCCCTCCCCTCCCTATGCTTCTATGTGGATGCCCCCCCCACCTAGCCACCCACTTCCACCTCACAGATCTGGCATTCCCCTACCCTGGGGCATCAAGCCCTCACAGGACTAAGGGCCTCTCCTCCCATTGATGCCAGATAAGTCCATCCTCTGCAACATATGCAGTTGGAGCCACAGGTCCTTCCATGTGTACTCTTTGGTTGATGGTTTAGTCCCTGGGATCTCTTGGGGCAGGTGTTCTGGTTGGTTGATATTGTTGTTTTTCCTATGGGGTTGCGAACTTCTTTAGCTCCTTCATTTCTTTCTCTAACTCCTGCACTAGGATCGCTGTGAGGCAGATATTACTAGAAGAATTTTACACAGACAAGTTTAAGAAAGTACACAGTAGATACAGATGAAGACAAACTGATTTAGAAGATTAGAACAGATTGCCAGAGTTAGTATGAGACCAAGCAAAACAAAAGGTCAGAGGTTGAGAAGGAAGATAGATTAAATCTGTCAGTTTAGAGAGAATTTTGAGCCAGAACAGCCGAGTTGACCAGCCAGGAAGAGTTTAGAAGGAGCTAGAAAGGGTGAGCTTATTCTGCAGTAAATCTCAGAGGCTGAAAATAGTCTAGTCTTGGATTAGATTTTATGAAGACAAGAAGCTTGTAGAGCTAGGTCTAGGTTAGCAGACTGAAGGAGTAAGCATCAGAGATGATAATACGTCAGGCAAATAAAAGATACTTTTACAGATGGGTATTCTCAAGCATCCTGTCCTTCCTTGCTTCCTGAAATGGTGCTAGAATGAATCTCAGTTTCTTTAAAACAAAAGATAAAACTTTTCTTCTCATAGACACCTTGCAATAGTAAAGTTCAAAACATGTTCTGTGTCCGTTCCACATTTACCATGACACAATTTCATTACCTACAGGTAAATAAAAAAGCAATGGATAAGAAATTTTATGTCATTTGTTAGCAGCAAAAGCTGAATTGATTTGGCTCTTTCTGAACACCCATAAGGAAGCTGGGCTCAGTCTTAAGTTCTTTTTAATTCTGTAGATAAAGAACATTGGCAGGAGAAAAAATCCTGATTTACAGTCCACATGTCCATGCACACATCTCTGTTTGTGCCAGGAACCACCATGTACATTGATTTATACGCATCACATTTATGCCAGACTCAGAACTCTCTCCTTGTGACAGAGCAAGAATTTTTCTATCACTTTTACCCTCTTGTAAATTTATTCTGTGTTTCCCCAACTTGTGAGACGTGGAAAAACAACTAGTGTTGAATATGAGATAACTCATCCAGAACACTGTGGGCATCAAATGCAATAAATGTCCTGGCTTAGCCTCTTAACACAAGCTTATTTCTTTCTGTGAACACTCATCACCCTGCAATTAAATGTTTTCTGTGTTTAGCTGAGTCTTTCATCATTCTGCATTAAAACAGGCAATAAAATATTTAATGCTTAGTTTCACTGTCTGCATCTAAAGTATGTAATACAGTTTCTGGCATGGAGGAAGAACTCATTGCTTGAGTTATGATTATTTTCATATTTCCATAAATGCACGCATTAGGTAAAATTTGCTCCCAGAAACGATGGAGAGCAACAGTGAAAAGAGTTGTTATCTGAAGATATATTACACTGCATGGTTTCTTCGACCTTTTGGCTTTACAGGTTGAAAGGTTTCACTTCTTTTTCTTTATTCTGGGTTTATCTTTTACAGATAAAGATAAAGGAGCTTTACATTTTTCAGAATTACCTTCTCCACAGAGAAAGCAATAAATCTGCAAGCAATGCCATTTAGCACATGATCCTGACTGCACTTGTCATGAGCTGAGTGACAGAGTAGGTGGACAATTGACCCCTTCAACCAGATAGTCTGCTTTCTTAGATAATTATTTAGTCTGTGAAAATAAATGGATGAATCTGTCAAATCATAATGCCAATATTTTTGACTCTTTCAGAGAAAGTCTCTTCTTAAAGCAGTGAACACAGATGAGAATTTAGAGAGGAATTGAGTCTTACAACAGACTAGCGGGCTGTTGCTAATAGACTCCCACTTTGTATTTCCAGTACCCTTGTATGAGAAAAAAAATTTTTACTCTTATGCTCCATGACATTCTTTCATACTTTAAAAACTATGAGAGATCTCTATTTCAACTAGTCTAGGTTAAGACTCTGTTTCTAATCAAAAGTAAAACTTATTTATTCTCATTGATTCTTTTTTCGGAACAATATATTCCATCTGTAATGCTGTCACAACCTCTCAACTCTCAGAAGTCTAGCTTTGGAAAAGCTCCACAGGACCATTTACTGTGATGCATCTGCTGTTGCCTGAGTTTTTGATCTTACCCATTCTGACTGGTGTGAGGTGGAATCTCAGGGTTGTTTTGATTTGCATTTCCCTGATGACTATGGATGGTGAACATTTCTTTAGGTGCTTCTCAGCCATTCGATATTCCTTAGCTGTGAATTTTTTCTTTAGCTCTGAAACTCATTTTTAATAGGGTTATTTGGCTCTCTGGAGACTAACTTTGTAAGTTCTTTGTACATTTTGTATATTAGCTCTCTATCAGTTGTAGGATTGGTAAAGATCTTTTCCCAATCTGTTGGTTGCCTTTTTGCACATAGTATGCATCCATTGACAACTGGATATTAGCCCAAATGCTCGATTTACTCATGATGCACAGACCACATGAAACTCTAGAAGGATGACCAAAATGTGGATGCTTCACTCCTTCTCTAAAAGGGAAACAAAAATATCCATAGGAGGGGATAGGGAGGCAAAGTTTGGAGCAGAGACTAAAGGAATGGCCATTCAGAGCCTGCCCCACATGTGGCCCATATATATATACACAGCCACCAAAATTAGATAAGGAGGATGAAGCTAAGAAGTGCATGCTGACAGGAACCCAATATCGATCTCTCCTGGGGGACACAACCAGAACAAATACAGAGGTGATTGCCAGCATCAAACCACTGAAATGAGAATGGGACCCCTGTTGAAGGAATTAGAGAAAGGACTGAAGGAGCTGACAGGGCTTGCAACCCCATGAGAACAACAATGCCAACCACCCATAGCTTCCAGAGACTAAACCACTACCCTAAGTCTATTATACATGGACTGACCTTGGGCTCCAACTTCATATATAGCAGTGAATAGTCTTGTTGGGGCTCCAGTGGAAGGGGAAGCCCTTGGTCTTGCCAAGGTTGGACTCCCAGTGTAGGGGATTGTTGGGGGGGCGGTAATGCGTGCTGGATGTGGAGGGGAACACCCATATAGAAGGGGAGTGGGAAGATTTAGGGGGCAGATGGAAAGGAAACCGAGAAAGGGAATAACATTTGAAATGTAAATAAGAAATACCCAATTTAATAAAAATCGAAGAAAAAAAGAAAGAAAAAAGAAATCAAAGTCACAAAGAAAGAAAGAAAGAAAGAAAGAAAGAAAGAAAGGAAAGAAAGGAAGTAAGAAAGAAAGAAAGAAAGAAAGAAAGAAAGAAAGAAAGAAAGAAAGAAAGAAAGGTTGATTTCCTGCCATGATCTGCCCTCATTGAGCAACAGTAAACCTCCTTTAAATGGGTACTTAGTAGGTCAGGAAACCAGTAGTGAAAAAAATTAGAGGTATGTCTGCATTTATCAACTTTAATTAATAAATAACTAGGTTCTTAAAACAGCAAAGATCATTTTCAGCTCTATGATTCTATCTTGAAATATTATTCATAAATATCATTGACATTATTAAAACCAATCAAGATAATTTTTTGACTGTAATAGGAAAATTTTAATTAATGCTAATGATATTAATGCTTTTATTTATAGAAACTGACATGGGAAAGTAGAGGAAGCCTTTCACTTATCTTATTCTAAGTAGACAGATATAGGAACATAGAGAGATACAGACATTTCATCAACTTCACATGGTTTCCGCAACATTATGATTACTCTTTTTTTTATTTATTGTGGGAATGTTTTAGATATTAATCATTATTATAGAATATAATAGCTCCTAAATTTATGTATTTAATTTATTATGATCAATAATTTTCACAGAGGCATCTAAATTTCAAGAATAAATGAAAGACTTTGGAAGTAGATGTTGCATTTGACATAAACAAATATATTAAATTTCTTATTAGTCAATTGTATTATTACACTTATATTATTATGTTTTGCTGTTAAATTGTATTATTAAATTTCTTCTTATTAAAATTTTCAATTAGGACCAACTCAGGAGATCAGAAAGACGACATATAATATAGAGCATGATATTTTACTGAAGATTCAAATGTTAATTGTATTAAATGGATTATTAAACATCTCAAGGAAGAAAGGTTACAGGGTATATGCCAAGGACCAGCCTTGGCTTGGAGAGTGGTTATGAGGAAAGGGTGTCTGGGATAGCTAAAGGAAATGACTCTAAGTCAAATTGTGTATCCAGGTTGGTAGCCTAGGTCTTGATGAGATGGATTTCCAGACTGGACTCTTGACCTCTGTTCTGTTCTGCTCTGCTCTGGACAGCCTTTTTTCTCTTTCTATTTAAAAACTCTTGATTTCAGACAGTTCTTTCTGCCAGTAAAAATTCTATAAGCTATCTGGATAGCTCCTTTGTTTTCAGACCAAAGTCAGAGGAGCTGCTATAAAGAATTCTTGGAAGGAACCTCTGACCAAGTCAGAAACCCTGTTAGAAAAAAAGTCTTAAAGAGCTAGCTGTTTTTGCTCTCCAGAGATCTCTGGACAGCAAGTACACATTTTCTTTTAACATTGCAAACTAATTCAGAGATCTGCCTGCCTCTGTTAAGCACAGATGCTAAGCTATCTGGGTGGAACTCCATCCTGAAATTACCATTTCTAACACAGCCTGGCCTGGTTTCACTGTGTCCTAAGCTAACCTTGAACCCAGTAGTCTCCCTGCCTGTGTTTTGTTTTTTGTTTTTTTTTTTTTCAAGAATCACAATATTTATTGATAGATACAAGTATATAAAATCAGGGCATGAACATGACTTGATAAATTAAATAGACTTAATTTCAATACTATAATAAGAGGGATCAATTCAAATTCTCATCATTTGTTTCACATCCACAAAAAACACTTCAAAGGCATTAATGATCTCTCAATGTGATCAGTTTTGTGCAAGTAAACCATGTTTCTTTTAAAAAGACTTGGGTACTTGCCCAGGCTCAAAGATATTAAAATCTAGCACATAAAGCCCATTACTAGAGGTAGAAATACAGGCAATATGCTAATTACAGTTAAGATTTTTTTCTGTAAAAACCAAATGGATAACCAAATATTGAAACAACTCAAGTATTACTGAGCAAAGTGTACTTCTAAAGTATTCTTAATGTTAAGGAATTGCCAGCCAGTATTCTTTTCCTACTACAGGATACTGTAGAGTTGTGAGAGCATCATTGCGTTCTTTGCAAGGCTTTTCTTGACAATGGACCAAAGATGACCAATCAAATCGGTCAAGATGCAGTAAAAGATCTAGGAGCGTTTATTCCTGTTCCTACTGCTCAAGGGAGGAATGACTTCTTCCTAGAGGGACCATTCATGCTGCCAAGGATGAAAATGGATAGGGACCCATTTGGGGGACTCGCTGATATGTTTGGACAAATAACAGGAGATAGTGGAATTGCTACTGGTCCAGGAGTTATCCAGGATAGATTTTCACCCACAATGGGACATCATCATTCAAATCAGCTTTTCAGTGATCATGGGGGACACATCATGCCTCCCAGGCAATCACAGTTTGAAGAGATGGGGGACACGTTTATGAAAGACCAGAGGCTAAGCCAGCCCTACCATAACCAGAGTCAGGGGCTCTTATCTCAGCTGCAAGGACAGTGGAAGGATATGCCACCTCGATTTTCTAAGAAAGGACAGCGTAATGCACATGAGATTAGTTTGAGGTCTGCTCAGTCCTCAGTCCTTTCTAATGAATAAAAATCAGGTGCCAAAGCTTCAACCTCAGATAACTATGATTCCTCCCAGTGCACAGTCACCATGCACTCAAACACCACTTCTGGGAGAGACACCTCAACTTGGTCTCAAAACTAACCCACCACTTATCCAGAAAAAGCCTGCCAAGACTAGCAAAAAGCCACCACCATCAAAGGAAGAACTACTTACACTGATAGAAGCTGTTGTAACTGAATATCTGAACAGTGGAAATGCCAACAATACTGTCAGTGGTGTGAGAGAAATGAGAGCTGCCTTTGTATCTGCCCACCTTTGTATCTTTCTGATAAGATGGCTCATTAACGCAGTTGCCTTTGTTCCTTTAGATTCCTTATACAATCCATATTGCATCCTTATATTTTTGCATAGTTGAATAATTACATATTTTTTAACTCGTGTTTTAGGAGTTTCTTTCTACAGCCTTAAAGGCTGTTCTGATGATCCCATATTGAACATTTTGCTAAGATTTTAGCCACACTTCATTCTCCTGGACTCTTATTGTCTCTATTATCATGGGGTTGTTAACATTAACTAGCAGGGCATTCCTTGGGGAGTTTAAAATATGTATATTATTGTACAAAGAAGCCTTATGCCCATGGCAGCCATTAGCACTCAAGGAGGCCCCCATCTGCTGACCCTGTTGAAAGGCAGGAAACTTGTCATTTTGTCCCCACCAAGACCATGCAGCACTTGGCAGGTATAGTTGGAAGAAAGTTTATGAGAAATGAGTTATGGAGCTATGATAACCTGTTTGAGCATTGATATGTGGAGGAATGATTTGAGGAAGCATTCAGCAATGTAAATGCCTTTGACGTTGTGAAAAAGTACATTCCCAGAGATCATGCACACTTTGATTTTCACCCATCTTTAAAATGGTGCAGTTTCATTACTTGAGGGACTGTCCTTTTTCTTATTTTCAACAACTACATGTTCACTGAAGCAACATGAAACTAGACCAAGGGGATTAGTTAATCTTTTATTCACAATTAGACCAATAATATGTTACAATTAAACACTGACATTTTTGCGGTGTACTTCAACCTACTCATTTGTGAGTGCTACATAATGTTAATTTCTTGTGGTTTATATAGTTTCTTTTTTCCTAATTTAGGAGTTCAGAATAATTTGAATAAAATAGCTATAAAATGAGCATGCTTGTTAAAGTTGCACTTATATAATTAGACTAAGTTACTTTAGAGAATAATATACCCCATGAGCTAATCAATTTATTCTGAGCTATTATACACATTTACACTCTACATAAAAATCACATAAAGTCCTAATCCTAGTGCCATAAATTTCTGATAGAAAACAGAATTAGGTATTTACACAAGATAGTATTGTCTGATATTATCAGGATCTTTAATTTCCCAGAAAGCAAAGAAAATACTTGAATAATTTAACTACTAAACGAGGATCTAAGAGATGGTTCAGCAGAAAAAAGTCTTTGACCCACAAACGTGAAGACCTAAGGAGTCGCATATCCCATAGTGGAAGAAAAAAATCAATTATGAATTGTTATTCTCCAAATATGTAACTCCACAGAGTTTATGCATATCTGCACACACTGACACACCCACAAACATACACACACATACACACATATACACACATATACACACATATATGCACATGTATACACACATATGTACACATACACACACAGACCCATCATGCACATACATATATATGTAAATAACAAATACAGAACAATTATAAAACAACCAAGAATTCTTAAAGTATCTGATATAGTTAACAAAAATGATCGACAATCTACAATTTAATAAATTGGAACTTAGAGGACAAGTATTTTGCAAACAATAATTTTAAAATTATTTATGTTTTCAATCTACATCCCAATATCAGATCCCCATCTCTTTCCAGAACCTCCTCACATAGATCCTTCGCCATTCCTCCCTCCTCACCTCCTACATACACTATACCTCACTACATGTAATATTTCTTGTGACGTTAATATACATTCCCAGGATCATATACCCCTAAGGTTTAATTTAAAGTGATAAAGTTCAGTAACAAATATTGTGCTAATGGTCACCATGAACCTTGAAGATCATGATTGTAGTATTTTATATTTTTGAACAATCTTTCATTTGTATGTTAAATGCTTCATAACAATTAATTCTGATGTCTGAATGAATAGAAAAGTTTGTGCTCCACAAACACACACACACAAACACACACAAAAAAACACAAACACACACACACAAACTCACACATCCTCACACACATACACACATGTAGTCATTCTTTTTAGTGTGTGGTGCCCAGATCAATATTATTTAATTGAACTGTTTTTCATTATTATTCAAGTAAATATCTAAATTTTGCCATTATATGAGAATATTGACCCTGAACTGATATGAACTGCAGATTTTACTTATCTTTCCCAGGCTCTCATGTATGATCTATATTTGGAAAGTGCAACTGTAAAGTTACCACACTCTGGAAAATATTACAAACACCATTACCTTTCTCTTCAAGCAAAGCATTTTTCATTAGTACCATTTCCTTGCATTTGTATTGCACACATAAATATCAAATAATTTATTACACAGAGATATGTGTCGATTTATTCCCTATTAGTACAACTAAAAACATATTGTGGGAATGGAAACATATGAATGAAAATACTCCTTTTTTCTTTCTTTCTCCCTTCTTTTCTTGTTCTCTTTCTTCTATCCTCTCTTTTTTTTTCCCCTTTTTATTTTCCCCTGGGGAAAATGGTCTTTAGCATCACAAAATAATTTTTACCACTTCCAAATTAGCCTCAATAGAAGGATTTTAATCACTGAAATGTTCTTCAGCTACATTTAAGGTATGTAAATATAATCTCAATATGAAGATTCGGTGTAAGATTCTGTGAAAAGCCTCATATATGTCATATGAAGACCAACACATGTTACATGTATAATGTGGATTGTAAAGTTAAAATGATAATGAGAAACTGGAAGAAATACTATAGGAAACTAGATATAAAAAATTACCCTTGAAATGGCCTCAATTTGTCTTATAGTATCTACTATATGTAGCTTATATAACCAGTGCATATGACATAGTGCCATTGATGGACTTGATTAGAAATGTAAACTTCAAATTTCATGCAATCTAACTCTAAGTAATAAAAATGAATGTAAAGTTTGTATATGTATTTTGAGAGACTCAAACCTGAACCCTTTATCTCTGTTACATTCAGTTCCATAACAAATCAACTCAATGCTCATTAGAGATAGAAACATTATCGTCAATCCTCTTTATGCAGTAGAATCTTGAGAAAGGGGACTAAGAATATTGAAATAGTTAAAATGAGAACTTCCCTCAATGTATTCCAAAGCCCACACCACAACAGGATATACTTCCTTCTGGAAAGTCTGCCAATATATAGATTCAAAACAGAAATCTATTGACACTCCTTCGGTAATGGGATAATTGTCCAGTAGAACCAAACACTCTGAAGACCAAATTCCATTCATAATGCTTACACACCTTCTCTAAGCCTCCTTCTTTTCACAAAATTTTCTATTGACATTCTCTACTATTTAGCATAAACATTTTTCAAAATAGTACATATTTATTAGCAAAGTAAGTAGGTTTTATTCACATCCCCATAGCACTTCAAAAAAGGAAGTAAATGAAATGAGGTATTGAGATCACAGTTGGGAACTGTTAGTTTGGTTGTCACAGGTAGCCCTAAAGGCTCATATGTTGACATAAGCATGACAATAACAAGATAACCATGTAAAAATAAGGAATAGACTTTCTTATACCCCCCAAGGAGCACAAAAACAGATGTCTGATATACTTCAGGAACATGTAAAATATCTGCTTGTCTAGAGCAAAGTGACAAGTCGGAGACTTTAAAATCAGTCAAGATGAAAAGAAGTTTGACCTTAGAGATTCAAATGGAAATTATCCCTTCATTCTATGTGGTTCTTTTCAGTGTTAGAGATCGAAGAGAATACTGCTATGGTGGTACAATGACACTAAGCTGCAGCTCTCCCTCTTTTCTTTTGTATTTTGAGGTAGCTCCCACGAAGTTGCTCAGGCTGGCCTTAACTCACTCTGTATTTTAGAGATTCTTTGAATTTGCAATCCTCCTGCCTCAGCATCCATATTCATAGTAGCTCTGAATCCACAGGCCTGGCTCTTCATACATATTTTTCTAAATGCTATAGCAGAAACATAGAACAGAAAATATATAACAGGAATAGAGAGAGCAGTTATAGCCACTGAGAATGCTTTTCCCCAGTGTGCTAACAATGAAGGTAGAAAAATTAAAAAGGTATCATAATCTATCTATTATCTACATATGATGTGCTATGTACTAGAAATAAGAAGTAGGTATGGATAGCAGCCAAGGCATATGGGGATTTAACTTCTTAATCAAACACCAATGCATTTCACTGAGATGTAAGTAAATATGAGGGATAATGTATGATTGGACAGAATATTTTGATAAGTAAGTTGGAAATGCCAGTTATGAGCAAATGGAATGTATCTATGTCTTTTCCAGTTGGTTGTACTTTACTCTGTACGTGTTCAAAAATATTCCAGTTCAGATAATGTCACATTCTTCTCTTTCCATCAGAAGCCCTCCTAAAGACCTCTAGATGTATCGAATTCGATTATCAGAGAGTAAAATGTAAAATAGAATCCAATAAGACACAGAAACAAGTGAAAAATGTATAAAAGAACTTTTTTAGGTGTTCAATGGTATCACAAATGTGTCTTCTAACTAAATAGTATAGTGATAAGTATACCACACTGTGAAATTACCTTGTCTGAAGAATTGTAATTACCTTGTGTACATGAAGAGTATGGGTGTTTTACCTTTTCCTAACCAGAAACATTGTAAGGTCAGTGGGGCGCTCAGGTCAGCAATGAGGCAGAGAGGGTGCCAGTTTTTAAAGGATGTAAAGGACAGGGTCAGAATCTAAAACCTAGATGCACAGTGACAGGGACAAGAATGGTGCAGTGTTGAGGGCTAGGAAAAGGGAGAACGGAATACCCTGCCTAAAAATGGGGAGAGGTTATAATACCTCAGGAAAGAAACCTAGATTTCCTCAGTATTATATAAAGTGGACCAAAATGTGGGCTTGCTCTGAAATAGTCAAAAGAGGACTGCAAACTAGATTTTCCTATATGGAATTCCAATCTCCTTTTGAGCTGCAGTGTACTTTAATTTTTATTATTTTTTTATCGAATATATTTTTATTTACATTTCAAATGTTGTTCCCATTCCTGGTTTCTTCTCCATAAGTCCCCTATCCATTCTCCCTCCACCATAAGCATGTTCTCCCCATTCATATCCCCAACCCCATTACCTCTGCCATGAAATTACCGTGCACTGGGGGTCTAACCTTGTCAGTACCAAGGACTTCCCCTTCCACTGGTGCCCCAACAAGGCTAATCTCTGCTACATAAGCAGTTGGAGCCCTGGCTCAGACCATATATAGTCTTTGGGTACTGGTTTAGTCCCTGGAAAATCTGGTTGTTTGGCATTGTTGTTATTATGTGGTTGAAAGCCCCTTTACCTCTGTCAATCCTTCCTCTAATTTCTGCAAAGGGGGTTCTGTTCTCAGTTCAATGGTTTGCTGCTAGCATTCACCTCTGTATTTGACATACTTTGGGTGTGTCTCTCAGGAGAGATCTCTATCCAGTCCCTTTAAACAGGCACTTTTTAGCTTCATCAATCTTATCTAGTTTTGGTAGCTGCATATATATGGGCAACACTTGGGGCAGGCTCTAAATGACCGTTCCTACAGTCTCTGCTCTAAATTTTGTCTCCATACCCCCTCCTATGGTTATTTTTGTTTCCCCATTTAGGAAGGAGTGGAAGCAGCAGAATTTTGATCCTCCTTCTTGAGCTTCCTGTGGTCTGTGGATTGTATCTTGTATAATTCGAGCTTTTGGGCTAATGTACACTTATCAAAGAAAGCATACCATATGTGTTTTTCTGTGATTGGGTTACCTCACTCGGGATGATATTTTCTAGTTAATTCCATTTGGCTATGAATTTCATGAAGTCATTGTTTTTGATTGCAGAGTAGTAATCCATTGTGTAGATGTACCACATTTTTTAAATCCATTTCTCTTTTGAAGGGCAGGTGGGTTCTTTGCAGCTTCTGGATATTATAAATAAGGCTGCTATGAACATAATGGAACATGTGACTTTGTTGTATGTTGGAGCATCTTGGGTATATGCCCAGGAAAGATGTAGCTGGGTCCTCAGATTGCGGAATGTCCAATTTTCTGAGGAGCCTTCTGACTGATTTCCAGAGTGAATGTACCAGTTTGCAGTCCCACGAAAAATGGAGAAGTGTTCCTTTCTCTCTCCATCCTCACCAGATTCTGCTGTCACCTAAGTTTTTTATCTTAGCCATTCTGACTTGTGTGAGGTGAAATCTCAGGGTTGTATTGATTTGAATTTCCCTGATGACTATGACTAAGGATGTTTAAATTTCATTAGGTGCTTCTTTTTCATTCGATATTCCTCAGCTGAGAATTCATTGTTTAGTTCTGTACCCCATTTTTAATGGTGTTATTTGGCTCTCTGGAGTCTAACTTCTTGAGTTCTTCGTATATTTTGGATATTAGCCCTCTATCCGATGTAGGATTGGTAAAGATCTTTTCCCAATCTGTTGGTTGCCATTTTGTCCTAATGACAGTGTCCTTTGCCTTACAAAAGCTTTGCAGTTTTATGAGGTCCCATTTGTCGATTCTTGATCTTACGGCATAAGTCATTGGTGATCTCTTCAAGAAATTTTCCCCAGTGGCCATGTTTTCAAGCTTCTCTCCCACATTTATTTGCTATTAGGTTGAGTATATCTGGTTTGATGTGGAATTCCTTGATCCATTTGGACTTAAGCTTTGTACAGGGTGATAAGAATGGATCAATTTGCATTCTTCTATATGCTGACCTCAAGTTGAAACAGGACCATTTGTTGAAAATGCTATCTTTTTATCTATTGGATAGTTTTAGATCCTTTGTCAAAGATCAAGTGACCATAGGTATGTGGGTTCATTTCTGGGTCTTCAACTCTATTCCACTGATCTACAGCCTGTCTCTGGACAAATACCATACAGTTTTTATCGCTATTGCTGTGCAATACTGCTTGAGGTCAGGGATGGTGAATCCCCAGAAGTTCTTTCATTGTTCAATATAGTTTTTGCTATCCTGGGTTTTTTGGTATTGCAAACGAATTTGCAAATTGTTCTTTCTATCTCTATAAGGAATTGAGTGGGAATCTTGATGGGGATTGCATTGAATCTTTAGATTACTTACGGCAAAATGGCAATTTTTACTATATTAATCCTGCCAATCTGTGAGCATTACAGTTCTTTCTATCTTCTGAGATCTTCTTCAATTTCTTTCTTCAGAGACTTGAAGTTCTTGTCATACAAATTTTTCATTGCTTGGTTAAAGTCATACCACGTTATTTTATATTGTTTGAGACTATTATGAAGGATATCATTACTTAATTTCTTTCTCAGCCTGTTTATCCTTTGAGTAGAGGACACCTACTAAATTGGTTAATTTATACCCTGTTAATTTTATACCCTGACACTTTCTTGAAATTGTTTATCAGGTTTAGTAGTTCTCTGGTAGACTTTTGGGGTCACTTAAGTATACTATCATATCCTCTGCAAATAGTGATATCTTGACTTCTTCCCTTACAATTTGTATTGCTTTGACCTTCTTTCATTGTCTGATTTCTATGGCTAAGACTTTGAGTACTATATTGAATAAGTAGGGAGAGAGTGGAAGTCTTGTCTAGCCCCTGATTTTAGTGGGATTGCTTCAAGTTTTTCTCCATTTAGTTTGATGATAGCTACTGGTATGCTGTATATGGCTTTTACAATGTTTAGGTATGGCCTTTGAATTCATGATCTTTTGTTATGAATGGGTGTTGAAATTTGTCAAATGCTTTCTCAGCATCTAATGAAATGATAATGTGGTTTTACTTTGAATTTGTTTACATAGTGGATTTTATTGATGGATTTCCATCCTTGCATCCCTGAAATGAAGCCATGATGGATGATCATTTTGATGTTTTCTTGTATTCAGTTTGCAAGATTTTTAATGAGTATTTTTGTGTTGATATTTATAAGAGAAATTGGTCTGAAGTTCTCTTTCTTTGTTAGGTCTTTGTGGGTTTTACGTTCAAACATAATTGTGGCTTCATAGAAGGAATTTGGTAGTGCTCTGTCTATTTCTATTTTGTGGAATACTTTGGACAGTATTGGTAAGAGGTTTTCTATGAAGGTTTGATAGAATTCTGCACTAAACCCATCTGGTCCTGGGCTCTTTCTGATGGGGAGACTTTTAATATGTGCTTCTATTTCTATAGGAGTTATGGGGTTGTTTTGATGGTTTATTTGTTCCTGATTTAACTTTTGTACCTGGTACCTATCTAAAAAATTTTCCATTTCCTCCAGATTTTCCAGTTTTGTTGTATTCAGGCTTTTCTAGTAGTATCTGATGATTTTTTAGATTTCCTCAGATTCTATTATTATGTCTCCCTTTTCATTTCTGATTCTGTTAATTTGGATACACTCTCAGTGACCACTGGTTAGTTTGGCTAAGGGTTTATCCATCTTGTTGATTTTCTCAAGGAACCAACTCCTTCTTTTGTTGATTGTTTGTATAGTCCTTTTTGCTTCTACTTTGTTTTTTCAGCCCTGAGTTTGATTATTTCCTTCTTTCTACTCCTCTTGCGCATACCTTTTTCTTTTCTTTCTTTCTTTCTTTTTTTTTTTTTTTTTGTTCTAGACCTTTTAGGTGTGCTGTTGGCATATGCTTTCTCCTGTTTCTTTTTGCAGGCACTCAGAGCTATGAGTTTTCCTCTTAGCATACCTTTCATTGTGCCCCATAACTTTGGCTATGTTACATCTTCATTTTCTTTAAATTCTAAGAAGTCTTTAATTTCGTTTCTTATTTCTTCCTAGACCAAGTTGTCATTGAGTAGAGCATTATTCAATTTCCATGTATATGTGGGTTTTCTGTCATTATTTTTTTTTATTGAAGACCAGCCTTAGTCCGTGGTAGTCTGATAGGATGCATAGGATTATTTCTATCTTTTAGTATTGTTGAGGCCTGTTTTGTGACCCATTATATGGTCAGTTTTGGAGAAGGTACCATGAGCTGATGAGGAGAAGTAATATCCTTTTGTTTTAGGATGGAATGTTCTATAAATATCTCTTAAGTCCTTTTGGTTCATAACTACTGGTAGTTTCTCTATGTCTCTGTTTAATTTCTGTTTCTGTGATCCTTCCACTGATGCGAGTGGGGTGTTGAAATGTTCTACTATTATTGTGTGAGTTGCAATGTGTGATTTGACCTTTAGTAAGGTTTCTTTTATGAATGTTTGTGCCCTTGCATTTGGAGCATTGATATTTAGGTTTAAGAGTTCATCTTGGTTGATTTTTCCCTTAATAAGTATGAAGTGTCCTTTATCTTTTTTGTTGACTTTTGGTTGAAAGTCAATTTTATTGGATATTAGAATGACAACTCCAGCTTGCTTCTTTGAACCATTTGCTTGGATAGTTGTTTTCCTGATTTTACTCTGAGGTAGTGTCTGTCTTTGACTCTGAGGTGTGTTTCCTGTATGCAGCAAATGCTGAGTCCTCTTTACATATCCTGTCTGTCAGTCTATGTCTTTTTGGGGGTGAATTTAGTGCGTTGACATTGAGAGTTATTAAGAAATATTGATTGTCACTTCCTGTTATTTTTGTTGTTAGAGGTGGAATTATGTTCGTGTGTCTTACTTTTGGTTTCATTGCAAAGAGATTGCATTTTATTTAAAAATTTAAATATTCTCTTGTTTAGTTTTCTTTGCATTATTTTGATGTTTTATGAAGGAGACACTTCTATGTTGTCCAGGATGATATATTTAAATATTGTGATTCTCCTTCCTCTGCATTTTGAGCAAGTAGACTGATAAGTGCATGTCTCTGTATAAAAAAATTAACATTATAAAAAATGTCATACAGTTTTCAAAAATAATAGAAACAGTGAACCTGACAGTTAGTTCTGTTTTGTTTTAAACTTATAAATATTCTTAATTCTCCTTAGGACCTTTCTGAACTTGGAGGTAGAGTTGGAATATTAGCCTGACAGAATTTGTCTATAAATGTTAACGAATACATGGAAGCACAACAAATTGAAAGTGACCAAGAAAAGAAATTAGAAGCAATTAGTCTGTTTGATGCTTTTTCATTATAATGGCTCTTTGTGTTTGACATAACATCAATTGCTATTAAATGAGAACATATCACCTTAAAACAATTGATTTATATGGAAGATTAGCCCTACAATTTATCTGAAAAGCTTACCTAAAATAGATTACTTTGGCTTCCAGTCAGCACTGATAAATATTAAGTGGATATCCTAAATCTTGCTTGACCTCAATATATACCACAGAATGTAGAGATAGCTATAGTCATTAACTAGTGTTATTCTGTTTGCCTCCAGGATATTGTATTAAAAATATTACTGTCAATTTTTATATGTATGTGATACATTTTATTTTTTCTCATGATACATTTAATACAAATGTGTTCTGTTTTAAAAGTTGAAGTAATATAAAAATAAATTTTAGAAAATTTCTAAAATTATATACCTGCTGGGAATAAGCAAAAGAAACTTTTCCTAAGTATTGCTGTTTTGTACCAAAACACATCTTCCTAACCACATTTCCTGTTATACAATCTTTGCTTCCCAAACACATGATGACTGTTTCATTTCCATAGGTCCTATTATTCAGTTGTGCCCATTTTTTGAACCCCAAAAGACCATCCAGGAGCCGACTCTGATGTAATCGCACTAGAGTTTCTTCAACTCAAATTTGAGTTTGGTCTTACTCTGCCGCAGCAGGACAGGATGATGAAGTAGCCCCACATCCTCATTCAGACAAGGTTTTATAGGAAATGGCAAGGGGTTTTCAGCCTGGTAATCATCTAACTCTATGACTATTGTAAGCCGATAGGTGGGTACTCTGAAGCAAAATCGTGAAAAAAAAATCACAAACAGTCGGAAAGTACGTCTGAAACAATCAAACTAATTTTTGATTGAATGTTTCCGGGAAGTAGCTATGGAGTAACGCTGGAGTATGGGCCAAGAATAAACCATGAGCTCCTTCCTGGTATTTTGCTGCAGCTTGGGTTCAACTATAGGCCAAGTTTTCGGACTCTTTTTCTTTTAATATGGAGTATAGTCCCAAGATAGAATAGGTTAGGCCTTTCAATTCATCCCTTGCTCCCCAAAACACAATTACCATGTCCATCTACAAAAGAAAAAATTGATTTGATTGGTTGGATTGTAAAAACTACATTTTGTATTGGTTAACCTAAATCAACAACATAAGCAAAGCTCTTATCCCCAAATCCTGATTGGTAGGAAAATGCAACAACTTGGCATAGATGTTTGTGATTTGCAAGCTTAAATATTCTGTGATATTCTGACTCAGGATGACAGATAGACTCCCAAGTCTATTCTGCTGCCCTGATTGATCAGTGGTAGCTAGATTACAATACATTCTTGTCATCTGCCTTGACTTGGTGTTTGAGTTGTGTTAGATCTAAACAGATTCCATAAAAATGCATTTTTAAAAAGTAAAAGGAATATGCTCAATAACTATTTATTCGTTCTACCCATGACAAAATTGGGGGAATACTTAACAGGAAATTATTCATCTTAAACTAGAAAAGATACCCAGTAGCTATTTCTTTTAGGGCATCTAAGCTTTAATTATTCAATTATTTTCTCAGAACACAAAATCAAATTTCTCTTAGGTGCCACAACTCATCTTACTTTTGTCCTCATGTTGCATGTAAATCAAAGTCTAAATATCTCTGAATTTCTTGCTTTTCTTTTGGTCTTTTCTGTTATTTTCATAAGAAGCCTCTCCTCCACAAAATCTAAGTATGTTAGGCTGGGAGCTAAGAAATGATGCTGTTGAAAAGTGGTGATTAATGCTGGCATTAATTCATCAGTGGGTTAATTAATCCATTGAAGATATCATAATGTTTTTTCTTAAGATTGTGGTTATTATTTAAAATAAGGGATGAGAACTTTTATTGAAAGAGTTTATCTTGTCCCTGGTCCTTTCACATCTCTTTGTTTTTTGGCCACCAAAAAAATGAGTAGCTTGACTGTCACATGCCCCCCACCCCATGGTCTTTTGCTCACCATGACAAAGTAAAAGCTAACCCATGAGACCACCAGCTGACACTCTGAAACAGTGAGCCAAAAAATTCAGCTCTCATTCTTGGACTCCTCCATAGGCAAAATTTTGTCAGATTAATGCATACCACAATGACCATTACTGTCCAAAACTACGTTACAGTATTGCCATGCTTCCACAGGCCTGAGCTCCTTCACAGCTTCCTACACTTTATCCTCCTTTTAATGACTTTTGTACCTCAGAAGAAGACAAAAATTTTGCTAAACACTCTTTAAATTAGAATTGTCTGACTAGTTAAAAGTTATAGTTACAACAGGGATATGTGTTTGGCAAGAGGACAATTAAGAGTGCTACAACTTATGACAACTGTTACAGAACACATAATTACATATATCACCATGATATTAACCATATCCACTAAACTAAAGTGTTTTCACCCAGTTTTTCACACATTACTGTGTTTTTGACATAATTATTGTTGTATATAATTTGTAATATACACATCGGTTTATGATAAAAAAGACAGTGTGTGTTATATGGCCATTTGGTGTGCATGTGTGTATGTGGTATGCATTGTGTGTGTGTGTGTGTGAATACGTGTGTATGTGTGTGTATAGTGTGTGTGTGTGTGTGTGTGTGTGTGTGCATGTTATCCTATGAAGGTTAGAAAATGATGAGGGCCTTCCTCTATAGATCTCTATCTTATTTTTTGAGATGATCTTTCTCACTAAAACTAGAATTTACTAATTCAAATGAGACTGCCTTGATATTAAACACATGGGGTACTTCTGTCCCCACTGACTTTCCCTGAAAAGTAATAACAGGTGCATAACACTGTGACTCACTCAGACAGCAAGTACTACAAACAGAGCCATCTTTTACCCATGGACCTTTTACTTTTAAATATTTTCCTGCAATCATTTTGTTGGGTTATTGAATGGAAATAAGTATGAATATGAATTACATATCTTATATCACCTTTCCCCTAGTAACAGCTGATCAAAGGTAAAAAGATACTAAGTGTTCTCATAATATTGCAAAACAATATGTGATATACCCTCCAAATATGCTCTGTATTTAGAATGGGTTAATAATCAGAATTTAGGCTTGTTTTCTTTTCATGTAATATTCATATTTTCGAAATTACACATCATAATATTTAAGGAAAAATGTACACTAAACACATTCCCTTCAATTAGATAGTGTAAAAGCATTTTTTAAGTGATATTTTTTTCTTTCCCCAGCTAGCTTTGAAATAAATGACACTGAGACTATAAATAAGACTTACTTAATTGGTTTTATAGAGTAGTTAGTCAGTCATTGATCTATTCTAATCCTTTAAGCTAATCTTGCTATGTCCCAGCCAAAATGCTGAAGGTATTTGCATTGTAGTGTTGGTTTGACCCTCTGATTCAGATGAGTTCTCCCATAATTCATCCTTTGTAGCAAATTTCCACTTCCTCCCCCCCTCTCTTCTCTCTCTCTCTCCCTCTCTCCCTCCCTCCCTCTCTCACATCCACTGGCTGGGAGAAGTTCTGCCCTATTCTCTTTTGCCCAGCCATTAGCTTCTCAGCTTTGATTGACAAATTGGAGAATAAATGGAGAGCAATGTTGAGATGGAAGATTCTTAGAATAAACATTACAATGCCATTTCTAGATTGCAATAATATATGGGGTCCAAGATATCAGTGTTTGAATAATACAAGTATAATCTTTATATGATGCACAAAACATTATGCCTATGAGACAGCATTACTACACCTATGACTTTGCATTAGAAATATAAGCTGAGTTGCTGTCAGTGTGTCACTCACAGCATCCTTCTATTCCAGTCATAGAAATATAAAAGAACAGCATTTCTTATGTAACAATGAGTAACTTGGTGGTATCTTCAGTATTTGCAAGACTCATTCTGTGAGTGTTTTATTTTCTGAGTGAAGACAATATACAGAGGCTTTATTCAGTCTTCTCTTTAGTCTCGAAGTTGTAACAATGGGTAATGGAAAGGAAATAGGTTAAAAATATACTTCTAAAACTAGAGAAGCAAATACAAGGAAGATTTAACTAAACTAAGAGAATTCAAGGATCTCAGTAGAATTTTTGTTCAGAGTAGAATTGAATCAATACATTGACAGAAGACAATACAATGAGCTGTATTACAACACAACAGAAAAGACATGATGCACTATCTCAGAATTTACTATTGATAAAAAAAATCTTTAATCTGTGGAAAACCAATATTAGCCAAAAATCAATGAAACCAAGATAACTATTTAATTTTAGCAATGTAAAATGTAGTCTAAATGAGCAAGTTGTCCCTGAAAAACAACGTACTTTGTGAATGAGAATGCACTTCAAATTGGTTACTCGGCTTTAACTTGGTGCATTCAATATTTTGTGCAGAGTCAGGCCCCCAGATCCTTGATGCTTTGTGATTAGATGATTTTCATAAGGAACAGAGATCAATGTGCTCTATCTTGGGTGAAGACTATTCCTATTCTGTTTATGAAAATGTCATCTTATTAAAAGTGTGTGGGACTAAACTGCAAATTTTAAGAGCTTTGTAGTGAATCACATCCAACTAAAGGCCTGAAAGAAGAGATAGAGTACTGATATCATTTGATCTCAAGGTTTATTCACTACAATGACAAGCATCAGTCTACAGCACACACATGTGGTACCTGATTCAGAAGCAGGTCCCAGAGAGGACCTCAGGCAAGGCCCATGATCTGTTCATCACGTAGTATTTCTCTGTGGTGGCTTCTTCCACTGTGAGATGCAAGCCAAGAGCACCATGGTAACAGCTCTCTGTCACTGGTCTCAAGATTAGATTTTTGGAGTTTGGGGATGCCTCAACCTCAGTGTTCCTTTGGACTGGTTCACCAATTCACATAGCTTTATAGCTCTACACCCAAATGCCATTTTTAATTGGTTAAAATGCAATTACTAGGTGGTAAATCTAATGGAGAATATGTGTGGCTGTATGCTCACAACTTCCAGACAGTAATGAGAAATCAAGCTTAATATGCAGAAGAGCTCATTATTTCATAGTGTTAAAGACAAAACTGTTGTGCTTTTGTTTCTTCTTGAGTCTATACAAGCTGAATTCATAAAGGTACAGAACAAGATGTGCTTATGTAGAATTATACAGGCTATAGAATTTTATGTATTTTTATATAGAATTTATATCAAAAGAGAAGACCGAGAAAACTAGCATGTATTACCTGAAGAATAAAATGTGAAGAATCATTTAACTCATATTTTTCTCATTGTATATGAATGATAATAAAATATAGTACTAGTACTAACAGACAGAGAAACAGACCGAGAAATGGAGTGAAATAGACAAATCAGACATAAACTTCTACAAATGAATAAACCTGACTTCATGCTGAAATGAAGTTCAGAATGAATTCAATAAATTTTGTTCTAGCAAACAAGCATATATAAATCTAGGAATAAACAAATACATGAGAATTGAGGCATAGCTACACCTTTCAAATGCATAAGAAATTGATAAGCTCTCCACTTCAATCCTTAACAAGTTATTTGCCATAGATGAAGTTCCCACTCTTCCTTGTCAACCATAGACCTTTTTCTTATATTCTTTCCCTTATAACAGAGGCAAAAGTACTCAGGTATGGTGTGTTGCCATTCTGTCTCCAAGAACAAACTTTTAGAAGGATCTTTTAGAAGCAATCTTTTAAAATACATGGAGGATTTCACAAAAACTCTCCTGACCAAACAAAAATAACCATACCCTCCAATCTATTTAGAAAATACCACCTCTGTTAAAGGAAAGAGATTGCTCTATCTGTGTAGGTCTCTCCATGCTACAATCTTACTTCTAATCCCAGTATTTTTAAGGGGATACCTCTACCAAAAGCTTCCTGAGTTCATTCTCTGTGCCTCTGTTATATTCATTTTATCCTTAGACATAACATTTCTATGTTTGGTATCAAATACCATTGGCATACACAATCCACTTCAAAAAGTAAATGGACACTCAAGGCAGGGCTCTTCCATCAAGCAAATAAAACCCAGGATCTTTTTCTCTTAGACAATAAGAAGCAAAGCCACTACTAGATCTGCACAGGCAGTAGAGATAAGAGAAAGGAAGAAAACTATTAAATCCAATCATGTTGTCCTGGCTGAAACCAACCTTCATAAGTAGAACCTTAAAAGCAGAAAGCTAACATGATTGATAAAGTAAACTTTGATGAGTCTCTATCTCCATGAATTTATGTTTTCCACTATATGAGATTATTTGAGTATGTTTGAACCATTAAATATTTGTTATCTCTCTGATTACTAATAATTTTATGTTCTTAAACCATCTGATTGGAAGATGTACCAGTTATTGTTTCTCAAACCTCCAATGAGAAATTGCTGTGTATACTTGCCCTAAATATCTTAATGACTATGATATTATATTGTGCCCTAACTCAATACTTTTATGCATAAGGCATAGCACTTTTAGGACACTAGCATGGGGAAAAATGCAATTCCTTAATCTCTCAACTCTATAAAAGTAGAATTAGCAATCTTTAGCATACTCAGAATATTATTATTACCATGGCATCATTAAATTTCTGAGATCCTCCAGAAATAAGTCTGTACTTGA
The DNA here is from genome assembly GCF_011064425.1 of Rattus rattus. Classification (NCBI taxonomy): domain Eukaryota; kingdom Metazoa; phylum Chordata; class Mammalia; order Rodentia; family Muridae; genus Rattus; species Rattus rattus. The sequence goes on from NC_046155.1 coordinate 147,449,798, forward strand.
CTGAGTACATTGTATATTTCATGTTAATAGTTGTTTAATTTCTGTGTAACAGAGTCTTTAAAGGCTTGAATTTCTCTAACAAGAATACCACAGTCTGAGGCACTTACATGGTAAGCATATTCTGACAGCTGGAGAAGGCAGGACGTCCAAGCTAGCCCTTCTAGCAGTTCTGCTCTCACAAGACAGTCACTATCTTGCAGCTTCACACCAATGTTAGAGAAAGTGTACACAGAAGAGAATGAGCCCTTTCTGTGAATATATTTTTCATAAGAATTCTACTATCATGACCTGGTTATATTCCAAAGAACTCAACTCCATATGGCTCTACTCTGAGGATCTTGATGAAATATTCAGTCTGTAATAGAAGAATCAGAGAAACTCAAACAGAACTCTCCTAATAGGGTTCACAGCCATAAAGAAGCAGAGGCTTTTAAGTCATTGCAAGACTGACTCTACTTCCTGATGATCTAAAACCTCAGTTTATGTGGTCTCTTAATGACCTAAAATCCAATCATGTGTCCTCTATTCACTCAAGAGACTTCTTCAAACTTATAAAGGAAACAGAAATGTAGAGTTAGTTCTATACTATTTTTGCCTCAACAATTTTTGTTTTCCACCTTGTACATTTTCAGCTACAGCCTCTATTATGCTATGGATAATTTCTGAGAGAGGGTTTTGCAGGCATGTGAGTAATCACAGAGGCCACATGCAAACTCAGCTGAGCTCCTCTATGGTTCTCCACCTTCTGTTTTGAGAAAGGATCTCACAGTGACTCTGGAATTCTGCATTTCAGCTTCTATGGCTGCTAGTGGGCCTTGGCATCACCTTGTTTCCACCCTATACCATTAGGAGTATAGACATACACTGCTACCCTACCCTATATATGATTTTTTGGGATCTGAACTCAGGACCTCAGACTTTTGCTGCAAATGTTTTACTCACTAAACCAGTCTTTCTGTCCCTACTATATCTAGTTTCTTTCTTACTGAACATAAATTTCACCTTCATATGCTTACTATACTTTAAAATTTCTAGTTTCCATAAGCAAGATCTCTCATCAATGAAAGTAAATCATGAATATTCTCCATGAGTGAAAATCCTTTCCAATAAATATAGTCTAAATAAAAGAGTTCATGAAGGTAATAAGTTGTTGGGACATACATGTCATGTCTGTTTGTGGTAGATATTTCAATTCTCTTTTTCCTATGCATTACTAGGTATGAGAATATTGAATATGTAATCAGTTTCTATTGTTAAGCATGTAGTTTCTTATCTGCATGCCTTGATGATCAAACTTAGATAACAGACTGTAATTTCAGATGGAAGTTAAAATTTGTTGGAAGTCACATAATGAGCACGTGTCATCATCAGGTAATATGTAAATATTATTAAATGTCTCTTTATGCCTCTTCACTTTGAAGAGATGTTAGAAATATTAGAAAAATAGAGTGAATTCCAGGCTTCTATTCAAGTGAAATGGTTCACAGACAGCTATCTGCAACTCCAGTTCTACAGGATAGGATACCCTCTTCTGTTTCTTGTGAGCATTGCACACACATAATGCAAACATAGGCTAAACATATAAAGGAAAACCAAATCAGCTAAACTTTTCTTAAAACATAAGTACACACAAAAGGGACACTTAGGTAGTCAAGTATAAGTCTATGATACAACTGTTCAACTTTCCAATAGTTAAAAATGAGAAAAGGATTTTGTAAGCGATTACAGTAACAGACATGCTTAAGCAGCCAGGAAAATCAAGGTCTTTGTCTGGAAAAGGTCACAGCTAGGATTTCTGGTTGCAGACACATAATTAAATATGGTGTTCTGTCACTTACATGCTTCTAAGAGAAACAAAGAAAAAATAATAGTAAATGACTTTTCCTGAACCAGGAAGTTCACAGCACAAACCAACACACTCAGAACTGGAGAGATAGAAAACAGCAACTAAGCTCTGCTTTTTAACAGGAACCCTGGGGACCAATACAATCCAGAGACCAGGACAGATGAATGATGAGTTCAGCACAGCTGAGTGTGAGAGTCTTCTGGGTCACAATTATATTAGGAACTTTTAGCAGCAGCATTTACCTGACACTCCATGAGGTTCTTAAAATGAAAACATTCCATTGAGTATGGTAAAGGCAAACAATACATCTGAAGCCGAGAGTAGTGCAAATGCCAGCCTGCTTAACAGGAATCTGGGAGCTGCAGTGGCCAAAAGCTGTGTTTATTCCTTTCAACAGAAAATGCTCATGAGACCTACAGACATAGACAGGGAATTGAGGATGGAGAGAAGGATATTTAGGAAGAGTAAGCACATAATGAGAAAAGGCTTAGGAGGAAAGGACATAACAAGAGAGGCAAAAGAGGAAGAGATAAAAAGACAAACATGGGGCTGGGGATTTAGCTCAGTGGTAGAGCGCTTACCTAGGAAGCGCAAGGCCCTAGGTTCGGTCCCCAGCTCCAAAAAAAAGAACCAAAAAAAAAAAAAAAGACAAACATAAGGAAAATGAGAAGGAAGAAAGAGGGAAAAGAGAGAGAAGGGAGAGAGAAGAAAGAGAAAAACCAATGAAGTGGAGGGGTGCCATCAAAATGTTCTTTACTAGATGTGTGCATGAGTAGCATTCAAGGTGGAAGGAACAGCTTCATCAAGGAAGGAGATCCTGAGATGTCAAAGGGGAGTTGTAAGTTTCTGAGAGAGACTAAAGATTTCATTGTAGAAAGTAGAGCTCTAGGAAAAGAAAGATGGAGGGGAGGTTGGGGTTCTGAACCTCACCATTTGTCAAGAGGCTGCTCTTGCCTGCCTTTGAAAATCCAGGTGAGATAACATAAGACAGGCATTTTCATTCCTGAAGGGCAATGCATTGTACTAGATTGTTGTTGTTAACTGTAACTTCCAAACACAGAATTTCATGAGAAGAAATTGATCAGGTGTGTTCCCACTGCTATAAGTCTGAATTTGATCAGTGAAAAACTCTGAGAAGTCAGTTATGACAGAGATATCATTAAAATATCCTTCATAGAATGTCAAGATAGAATCAATTCCTAAGGGTTAATGTTCTCTCAGTTAAAATAATAAAGCTCTTCATCTATAAAAATTAAATATTGAAATCAGATGCTTAGTAAATATCAGTGAACAATGAACAATATAATAATTTAGCACATGTCTTTTACATAAAGAACAGTTCTCTCCTTGCCCTCCAAAAGCCACAACTCAGAATGACCTTGAGAAGACATCTAATAAAAACATACAAGTGAAAAATTTCACTAATAGTTGTATACATCTTGATCTTTTCTTCCATTCGCTGTTCAATGTTTTAGCTTTAAATAATGTCTTCACTGAATGAACAACTTCAATAAACTCCAAACTCATTTCTCTCTAGGATTGTCTCTCTCTTAAAAACAAACACCCAGAAAACATTCTAAACATAAGTCCTATTACTAGTTATTGGTCAATTTTCTATAACTGAAACAAAACACCTAGATAATCAACTGACAAAATATAAAGGTTCATATTGTCTCACAGTTTTCTAAGTTTCAATTAATAATTTCTACACGGCAAATAACAAGGCTTATGTCTATGCTGAAAGGGTTTCCTAGTAGCATCATCTTTCTCCCCATTGCCTGGCACATGATAAGACTAAATATCTATATCTCAGAGCAATAGATCTTACAACTCTCTGTATAGGATAACTTTGTTCCTATTTCAAAGATTCAGAACCTTCTTCTGTTCACTCTCCATTTTCCTCTTTTCCTCAGTGATCAATTTCAAAGCCTGTCAAACAGAAACAGTTGACATACCCTCAGTATTTTTAATACAGTTTCCCACTGAATTCATTCAAAGTATTTGCATCTAATTTATTTCAGTTAGGGATTTCTTTTCTGTCTTGTTTTGTGATAAAATTCCAAGAAAGCAAAAAAAAAATAGCTGTTATTGCTGAACATAAACCTGGGTCAACTGATCAAAAAAAAATAAAGATGGTGTCAGAGATAAATATTGTGCAAAGGTACAGAATTTTTAAGATGGGCATGAAAAATGTGACGAACTCACAGTAGTAAATGTTCAGAAAACTGGCGTTAAAAGACTTACAGAAATTTTCTTCGGTTGAGTTCACATTCTGCAGCATTGTGTAAGTGTGCCAACACCATTTGTTATCTTTTGCTGATGATGCCACATATCATTGCTGCTGCAGAATTTCAGAGAGATCTTAGGGATGCCTAAAGCTTGGAATGTTTTCCTTATGTTCTCGAAGATGGGAGCTCTCCACATAAAGATGACTGAAAATATCTTATTCTGTATGACTTTCTTTTTAATATAATCACCAAAATATTTTTCAGTAACAAGTGCATTATCTTTCAGGAAGTGTATAAATTAGTTTTTTTTTTTTGGTTCTTTTTTTCGGAGCTGGGGACCAAACCCAGGGCCTTGCGCTTCCTAGGCAAGCGCTCTACCACTGAGCTAAATCACCAATCCCATAAATTATTTTTTATAACATGATATTCATATAGATTTCTTACACTTTCTATGTGGGTTTACTTCAGGTTTTAACATCATATTTAAATAATAAGATGTCTGGTATCATAAATGGGATACTAATTTTTCTGAAGGCTGATAATTCCTTGTTACCGTGTCCTGTCTTGATTGGTTCAAAAGAAAGTGGGACCTAGAAAGGACTTAATAACTCTCCTGTCTTCTAGTGAACAACTCTTTGGAAGCTCGATCCATCAGGACCACCTCACTTAAAACCTCCTGGGACGTTCACTAAACTCATGGCAACTTCTCAGTTAAGTGATGTTTTTATAAGATGCTAAAAATAAATCCATAGTTGTCATTTTTTTCTTTAAATTTTGGAAGATTATTATTGGATAAATGCCTCCACTATAAGAGGGAATATGCTCACATTTAATTTATGCTTAGCTTCATAGTTACAATGATCACTGCTCTGCTTGTTGTGATTATTGACAGAAGAAAACAATATACAATAAGGCTAATAATTGTATAATTAAGTTTCTAGATTAAGGCAAGAATCCCTGAAAGGTTCATAATGCATGTATCAGGAAGACCACAAAGTAAAAAATTGTACTGTCGCAGTTTCCTGTGGTCAGTGGAATAGGCTTTGCACTATTAAAGGCACAGTCAGACTATCAAATGAGATGACACAGAGGGGCGTAAGACTGACAGAGATAATTTTTATGTTAACATAAGAATATGTCACAACATTTAGACATTTTTTTTAAATCAGTGCTTTCTTATTTGCACAATGATCTTTAAATTTGAATTGAGGTATGATGTGTACTACAGAACACACTCACACACAGGCACACACAGGGACATATTAATTTACAGAATGTACAGCACTAGACTGACTATGTAAATACAAATTCAGTGATTACAACAAGTAGTCCACCATTGGCAACGTTGGAAAGGACTTTGATGGCAGAGATATTTGAAGACAAATGGGGTCAGAGTGATATGTATCTCTGTATATGACACGGGGTTTTGATCTGAATTTAACTTACTCTTCTAAGATACAACATATTTAAAATCTGAGAGGAAATTGAGAGCATGTAAATTGTGCAATTATACCATAAGGTTTTACATGGTTTCTACAATGTTCAAATGAGACAAACAAGAGGACCAGAGGTATGCAATAGGAAATATCCATCAAAAGGACAGAATATCATGATAATTAATACAAGTTTTCCTGATAAGAAGCTCTGAGACAGTGTTTGGGGATTTAGCTCAGTAGTAGAGCACTTGCCTAGCAAGCGTAAGGCCCTGGGTTCAGTCCTCAGCTCCAGAAAAAAAAAAAAAAAAAAAAAGCTCTGGGACAGATCTCCCTTGGAGTCTTTTGGTGTAATGTTTTGTTATGGAATGCATTTCAGAATAAATACAATAAGGGCATGACCACAACTATTTCATATGAGAATATAATTCATGGATGTAATTCTTGCAAGCACCCAAATGGTATATTCTTTTTATACAGATTTTCAATGAACTAAATAATTTATAATAAAACCTAGAGCTTCTACAAGGTACATGTCTGAAATTGTGTTTATGGCACAACCAAAACTACATGGCAGCATTGGCATCAATGTCACTTTTTTGTTAAAGGTGACATCTTTATAAAAATTAATTTTATAGTGACCATGGCTAACATGAAGACATATGTAAAATGTACTTTGAGTCTAAAAGAACAAAGATGATGTGAGACTTAAAGAAATTCTCTCAGTGACAGGCTGTTTGGTGTTCCAAAGACAAGCATGAGCACCAACTTATTATTCTACTTGAGTGTGACTTTGGGCAAATACTGAACATTATTATTTGTCATATATGAGGTTGTATATGAGTTAAAGTTTGCAATTTCCAATGCTGTCAGCTTTTTACCTGAACAGCAGCTGACTGCAGCCTGGCTGGCTCTAAAGTTACCAAAGGTGAACTGAAGGGAGCTGCGAGGTCCCGTGCCCGGGGGATGGCGCCAGTTTCTGCCTTCTGCTCCTTGAGAAAAACAAGTCCTTATTTGGCTGTTCCTGCTTGGCCTGGTCACTTCCGCATAGATACAACCTATCTGCTATCCCCATGTGGCTTGCTAGGATTGGCCAGCGCTAGCTATTTAAGTGTGGTGTGGGGATTCCCCAGGGTCAGAAGTTTGTATCAAGGTTCCTGAGTAAAACTGCTTGAAGAAGATCTTCGCTGGTCGTGTCTTCCCTGCTGGTTGAGGTTGGGCGTGACAAGTAGTGGCCTGTATGGCGATCCGGAGATCAGAACTTCTCACAGTCAGGGCAGCGCTGGAAAGTTCCCAAGGTAAGGTGGGACTATAAGGACCGTGGGAAATTAGCGGCTATAAAGTTTCAGGGTAGTGAGCGAGAAAGTTGGCAGTAGTAGTGAACCGAAAGTAAAGTGCGCGGTAGTAGCAAACCAAAGGTAAAAACAAACAGCCTTATAGTCGATGGACTTTTTCATCCTCCTTATGTTGTGGCTGCTTGTAAACCTCCTTTTTCATTTGGGAATCATTTTTGGCTATTGCTGTGATGATTGTGTACAGTAATGGTGAGCTACACAATATCATGGGGAATTCACAATCCCACCCAATTTTTCTGGCTCTTCAGGAGCTGTCTGAATCAAGAAAGTTGAAGATGAAAAGGAGCACCATAGAGAGGTTTCTGAGTGAATGCAATGCCATTGCACCCTGGTTCACAGTCTCGGGTAATCTTTCTGTTGCTTGTTGGGACAAGCTAGGCGAAGACTTAGACCTTGCATGGTCCCAAGGAACCTTAAAACCAGGAGTTCGCCCAGTTTGGCGTCTACTGCGTAGTTGCTTGGAGGATCAGAGGTGCTGTCAGGAAGTGGAACATATTGGGGACAAGCAGCAATCATGGGGCAAAACTGGAAGTACGTAGTGCTACAAAGGTTTTGTCTTAATGATGGGAACTACAAGTTTCTCATTATTGGTCGTAGATAAACTTGTAAGTTTACTCAAACAACAAGGTACTAATATTAAGGTAAAGATAGCCCAAGATTTTGTTAAAACTATAGAACAAGTCAGTCCTTGGTTTATAGCTAGTGGCGGTTTGAATATTCTGGATTGGAAAGGGAGACTGAGAAATTGGGAGAAAATGGGCCTGGAAAGGCCTCAGTAAGCAGAATTCAGAAGGATCACAGAAATTGAAAGCATGTGCAAAGATAAAGATTTGGGGTAGTGGTGAGTAAACCTTGTCAAAAGGGGACAAGGTAATAATGGTAAAATGTTTTTGTGTATGTGTTCTTTTAGAGTTATGTTAAAATCTAAAGAAGCAAATGCAAGCCCAGGCTACTATATTCAGCAAAACTCTCAATTAACATAGATGGAGAAACCAATATATTTCATGATAAAACCAAATTTATACAAATCTTTCTACAAATCCAGCCCTACTATGATAATAGATGGAAAACTCCAGCATAAGCAGAGAAACTATGCTGTACAAAAGGCAAGAATGTAATCTCTTGGCAATGAAACCAAAAGAGAAACACACAAACATAATTCCACCTCTAACAATGAAAATAACAAGAAGCAACAATCACTATTCCTTAACAAATCTCAACATCAACAGACTCAGTTCCCCAATAAAAAGACATAGACTAACAGACTGGATATGTAAAGAGGACCTAGTATTTTGCTGCATACAGGAAACCCACTTCAGAGAGAAAGACAGAAACTACATCAGAATAAAAGGGTAGAAAACAACTTTCCAAGCAAATGGTCCAAAGAAACAAGATGGAGTTGCCATTCTAATATTGAATAAAATTGACTTTCACCAAAAGTCATCAAAAAAGGTAAGGAAGGACACTTCATATTCATCAAATGAAAAATCCACCAAGATGAACTCTCAATCCTAAATATCTATGCTCCAAATACAAGGGTACCTATGTGCATAAAAGAAACTTTACTAAAGCTCAAATCACACATTGCACTTCACACAATAATAGTAGGAGATTTCAACACCCCACTATCATCACTGGACAGATCATGGAAAGAGAAATTAAACAGAGACAAAGAGAAACTAATAGAAGTTATGAAACAAATGGATTTAACAGATATTTATAGAACATTCCATCCTAAAACAAAAGGATATACCTTCTTCTCAGCAACTATGGTACCTTCTTCAAAATTGACCATATAATCGGTCACAAAACAGGACTCAGCAGATACAGGAAGATAATCCCATGCAGCCTCTCAGATCTCCACAAACTAAGGCTGTTCTTCAAAAGCAAAAATAATGACAGAAAGCTCACATACACATGGAAGTTGAACAATGCTCTACTTAATGACAACTTGGTCTAGGAAGAAATAAGAAACAAAATTAAAGAATTCTTAGAATTTAAAGAAAATGAAGATACAACATACCCAAAACTATGGGACACAATGAAAACAGTCCTAAGAGGAAAACTCATAACTCTGAGTGCCTGCAAAAAGAAACAAGAGAGAGCATATGTCAGCAGCTTGACAGCACACCTAAATGCTCTAGAAAAAAAAAAGAAGCAAATACTCCCAAGAGGAGTAGAAGGCAGGAAATAATCAAACTCAGGACTGAAATCAACCAAGTAGAAACAAAAAGGATTATACTCAATATCAAGAAAAGTAGAAGCTGGTTCTTTGAGAAAAATCAACAAGATAGATAAACCCTTAGCCAGACTAACAAGAGTTCACAGAGAGTGTATCAAAATTAACAAAATCAGAAATGAAAAGGGAGGTATAACAACAGAATCTGAAGAAATTAAAAGAATCATCAGATCCTGCTTCAATAGTCTATATTCAACAAAACTGGAAAATCTGGAGGAAATGGAAAATTTCCTAGACAGACAACAGGTACCAAAGTTAAGTCAGGAACAAATAAACCATGTAAGCAACCCCATAACTCTTAACGAAATAGAAGCAGGTATTAAAAGTCTCCCAACCAAAAAGAGCCCAAGACCAGATGGGTTTAGTGCAGAATTCTATCAAACCTTCATAGAAAACCTCATACAAATACAGTCCAAACTATTCCACAGAATAAAAACAGAGAGAGCACTACCAAATTCCTTCTATGAAGCCACAAATATGTGTGTACGTAAACCCCACAAAGACTCAACGAAGAAAGAAAACTTCAGACCAATTTCTCTTATAAATATCCACACAAAAAATTCAATAAAATTCTTGCAAACTGAATCCAAGAGTACATCAAAATGATCATCCATCATGGTTTCATTCCAGGGATGCACGGATAGTTTAAAATATGGAAATCTATCAATGTAATCCATTATGTAAACGTGTTCAAAGATAAAAACCACATGAACATTTCATGAGATGCTGAGAAAGCATTTGACAAAATTCAAAAATCATTCATGATAAAAGTCCTGGAAAGATGAGGAATTCAAGGGCCATACCTAAACATAGTAAAAGCCTTATACAGCATACCAGTGGCTAACATCAAATTAAATGGAGAGAAAGTTGAGGGGGTTGATGGGGAGGGAACACCCTTATGGGGAATGGGAAGGGAACAGGGGGCTTATGGATAGGAAACCTGGAAAATTAATAACATTTGAAATATAAATAAAGAAATATATCCAATAAAAAATAAAAGTACTGTTGATGGTCATGCATTACTGTAGAATTAATATGTGCTTATGTTGAGCATTTCGAGTTAGACCTTTCTGCAGAAAACTACTGTAAACATCAATACTTGGTCTGCCAGGGTCCCAGTAAAAGAATATAATGAGATGAAGACAAAATATGTACACATGAGATTTGAGTTCATCCTCCTCCTTCTCAGGCATGTCAACCAAATTGTTCTTTTCTTATTTATTTTTGCAAATAAAGACTATCTACAGACACTCTGGTAATTCTTTTGTTCAAAATTATAAGATGTGGAAGAATGTTGCTGAGATGTAGGAAGTACCAGAAACAGCCCAAAGCATTGAAATAAAAAGGGCTGCCAACTCCATTGTCTTTGGAACAAAAAGTCTCCTTCACTAGACCTTAGAGTAGAGACAAAATCTTTCTCTGAAAATTTGTTTTCTTTAATACCTAGTCTGCCAGTATCATGTGTCCTTTACAGAAAAAGCCAAGCTGCTTTACCATGGTTGACCTGGCTGATCTTAGTGTATGGAGGGTATTCTCCATATCAAAACTGAGCAGTCCAGATGCACACTATATACAATCCTGCCTCCAATGTGTCCACCCCAACTAGATATTTGTACACATACCCATTAAAATATTCTTTGTTTCAGAATTTGTTTCCAGAGAAAACACCAGAAACACACACTCAACTCATTACCTTGTTAAAACTTATCACAAGAAACAAGGGGTAAGTTCACACTTAAATATTGTGTGTGAAGTCCATATCATTACCTGCTTCATTACATTACAACTCTGTAGTTAATTATTTAGAGATTTCCTGATTTCAAGCCACCAAGGCCCTTATTCTACTGCTTTCTTAGACAACCCCATGAGATAGAGTGTAAGTGCTCTCTACTCCTGTATTAGCTATGTTATCTTTATGAAGTCTGTGTAACTCCCTGGGGCAAACCAGGACTGTTTCTTTAAGAGACAATAGTCATCACTCTGAGGATCAAACATCAAAGAAGCTAGCACACTTGCCTCCTTGTCCTCAGACTTCAGACATAACAACCTTGCTAGATCTCTATCTACCTGGTTGCCATGAAGATCGTGGGGTTTTACTGTGTCATCAACTAAAGCCAATTAGGTAGTTCAGGGGGCTGTCATTGTTTCCAAGAGAATAGGGGGCAACTGTGACACAGTATGTAGTAAATCAAGCTGTTACACCTTCTGCAAGGAAAAGAAGCTTTCTAAGCCTCTCTTTAATTGAATATAACACATGCGTTTATTGAGCACATTCCATACTTAGCCCAATACACAGGTGCAACAGGAAAGGGGGCAGGCATCCCAACTCTTTGGGTGTTTGGGATTTTATATTTTGGAAATCTTGCTTGCTTCTAGTTATTTTGAGATAAATAGTAGATTGACTGATGGTTGCCTTATGGTGCTGTAGAAAACCAGAAATCACTCTTCCCATGCTTCTTATTAAACTGTCTACAGCCTTCTTCCCCAGGATTCTTCCCTTTCTCTGCTGACCATTGCTTAAATCCATTCTTGTGTGGCACTGATGTTTACATTCAGTATCTGTCTCTTGTGGGGGTTTAGGTAATGCTCTAAAGAACCATTCTTATTGTTGCAAATGACAGGATTAATTCTTCATGGCTGAATAGTATTCCACTGTGTACACAACTCTATTTTTTTATTCATTTATGAGCTTCAAGCTTCAGTTTTCATGTTAATTCTTATCAGTGAAGAAATAATGTCTGGGGTCAATTATTTTTGCTCCTCTCCTGACATTTCTTACTCTTTCTGTAATTGAGATAAGAGTGATATCACCTGCTGAAATGTTATCTTATTTGGTTGGAGTTTGTGTTTCACTAAGATACTGATCATCTTCATGATTATTGATTGCCTACAGCTATATCATCTTTTGAGCATCTTGTTCAGACTTTTAGCCCATTTTCATTGACCACTCAAGATTTTCTGCTTGGGTTCTAGAGTTCTTTGTATAGTCTTTCTATAGTCAAATCATGTGTGTGGAGAGTTGATTGAACTTTGTTGAAAATTTGAATATTTATTTTGTCTAGCATATGCTCTAAGCTAATAGCATCACATTTGCCCATTTATACCATTGTTGTTTCTGCTTTCAGGAAACCTTCCTAAACATCGCTGCCTATGTTGAAAATTTGGAGTGTCTCCTATGTGTTATCTTCAGTAATCTCATAGTTTCAGACATTACATTTAGAGTTTCAATCCATTTTTTATTGATACTGTATGTATGATGAGAAAGGAAATGCTTCATTCTTCTATTTATTTACATCAAATCTTTGCCCCACTGGTTATTGGAAGAGTCAGTCTATTCTTACTGTCATGTGTTCTTGGCACCATTTTAAAATAGCATTGTTCATATACCATTGAATTAATTTCTAATTAGTTATTATGTTTCACTGTCTATGCGTCTTTTTTTTTACAGCAGAGCTGTGTTGTTCTTGTTTATATTTAACCATCAGTTAATGTGATATCCTACATTTTTATTTGTTTCTTTGTCTGTCTGGAGTATTTTCTCCCTCAGAATCACATAAGCTATTGCCATTTCTGTGAAAAAGTCATTATTTCTTTGGTTAGAACTGAACAACACCTGTATCTTCCTTTATACAGTATCTTTATTTTATTGTTTTTATACAATAGAGTTGATTCAGGTCATGGGGAGTTGAGAAGGCAATAGATACAGAGAAAGACAGAGAGAAAGAGAGACAGAGAAGAGGAAAGCCTGGCTTGGGGAGAGAGAGGGAGAGAGGAGAGAGAGAGAGAGAGAGAGAGAGAGAGAGAGAGAGAGAGAGAGGAGGTAGAGAGGGAGAAAGGGATCAGGGAAAGAAGAGTCGGAGAGAGAAAGAGCAGAGAGAGGGGAGGGAGAAGGGAAGGGCCAAACAGTCCCTTTTGTAGCAAACCAGGCCTACCTGGTTGTTGCCAGGTAACGGTTGGTTAGAGCCTAGAAGAAATGCCAACATTCCTTTAAAAAAGGAGAAACTAGAAAGAGATGATGGTAAAACAGTAATAGGATTGTCTTGATCTTTACTTACTTCCTGCTGACTTTGAGACATTGTGTCTCTGGAAAACCTAAGAAAATGGTGATGGTGATATTGGTACAGTCTTAGGAGAGTTGGCTGTTTTCTTGTTATCCAGTGTATATGGAACCATCTGTGGGAAGGAAGAAGCAGGTCCCGTAGAAGCATCTGTGTCTATGAGAGCAGGCTGGAGCATCTGTGGGTTGCTTCTTTGAAGCTGTCCTGGATCTAGATCTTGAGTAAACACCTAGACTTGGGAAGATGTTGAAACACACACACACACACACACACACACACACTTGTGTGTGTGTATACACATATATGTTTATATAAATATAATATGTATACATATATTTATATTTTACCTAAAATATCTATATCTCTATCTATCTATCTATCTATCTATCTATCTATCTATCTATCTACATAATTAGAGATAGAAAATAAAGTTATGTTCATTTGGAAGAAAACTTTTTTTAGGTATACATTTGAAACCCTTAGGTCTTGGTGGATGGGCTGAAGGGAGTTCCAATCCCAGCGGGCCGGAGAGGAGTCCTACTCTTTGGAATAGGTAACAAGTGGGAGCTTAGGCTATTAGTTGGCGGGTGTACTTACCTGGATGGAGTCTGTTTGGTCCATGAGAGCTGGATCTGAGTTGCTTTCCTGGAGCTTATAAGTTTACAAAAGACATAAAGTTGTTATTAGCATGAACAGTCTTTAAGGTAAGCTTAGGGAGAACAAAACCTTAGGTGGAGTAGAAGGAGAAAGAAGGACTTTCTCTTTCTGTCTAGGAAACTGACTATATATAAATTTATCACACTGAGAAATATTTGTAAGTTTGCATTTAGAAGACAATTAAAGAAAACTTGAAAATTTTAATGACCTTACGAATATGATAGCTGATTGTTAGTTTATCATGAGAAACATATTAAGTGTGTAATTACAAAGAAATCAAAGGAAATGTACATTTTTAATTATCATAGTTGATAGCATAGATTTAGCATGAGAAATACTTTAAGTCTATAACTAGAAAATAAACAAACTAAACTTAAAATTCGAACTTGTGATTATAAAAGTGAATTTTATAGTGAAATTTTTATTAGATGTAGGATAATTTTTAAGATTATTTTGGTTAATGTTACCTTTGAAGTCCTAATATAACAGTGGCACAGCAAGGGAAAGATATATGAAGCATTTAGTCACTGGAAACTGAGTTTAGATAAGGAAATAGTAGAAGGTTACATCTGTGAAGGGTTACATCTGAACTTGTATATCCTTTATCATGAAGACTGTGATTAAGGCAAACCTGTCTGTCTTTTTGAGGGATCTGGTAGTCTGAACTTGTTAACAAATAGACTAATGAGCTAAAAAAAAGTGGTGGATTTCTTGGGGTAAGGAACTAGAGATCTGTTTTCTAGATGCCAAGCTGCAGTTAGCTTAGCTAAAAATGTAATCAGAAATCTGTGAAGAATAAATTATAATCTTGATGCCATAGATTAATTAAAATAACAGAGGTTGGTCGATTGTCCACTACCTAAATATTTCTCCTACATCCCATAGTCTCCATCACAACTCAGGCAGTCAGTCTGGCCATCAGACCCAGAAGATAAGAAACTTTTTCCTGTGGGAGGAAGAAACATGGCTCATTGCAACAAGCCTAATTTGAGGGTTCTGGCCTCTGCTAAACTATCAAAAATGAATCCTGACAAGGATTCCTACAGGATAAACTGTTGTTTCCCTGTGTCATGGAGATCCTGTTGCTTTAGATCTGTAGTACTGAAGCCTTCACCTGCTCCAGCATTTCATAGCTAGGGTAGCTGTTGAGTGGGGACAATTCAAAGACCTGGGTCTGGGCCTGGTTGTTAGTAGAGCTGCCCAGACTACCAATACTACCACAGACACTGCCCTGGCTGTCTCATCCAATATGGGAGCTTGCAAGAGACATATCCAGGTCTTCTGATTATATGCCATCAGGGCTGATCCTTCCTGCATGGATGTAGGCAGGGCCAGCTTCTTTGTGCTGCTTAGGTAATATGTAGAGCCCACTCTTCCAAGTGCCACAGACATCAATATGACCCCACGCAACAGTTCAGACCAGGTTTTCTGACTAGCCTTCAGTGGTAACAGACCCCCTCTGCTGCAGTGCCAGATGCTGTCATGGCTCCTGCTGGTAGCTTAGACAATGGTCTTAGGTGACATCACATCACTCTGTTCCTCACTACCCTTGAGTCTCTAGCTACACCTCTCTTCTTTGTGCACACATCCTTGTGTTTTCCTTTCTCTTCCATCTCTTGTCCACACACTTGCTCACCTTAGTGGCACCCATAGCCTCTGGGTGTCTGAGTTCATCTCAGCAGTGCTATGCTCCACCAATGCCGTGGGTCACAGGCTTGCAATCATCTTAGGCTTGCTCTGTCTTCCAGGGTAACTTGGTGCCATTGTAGGCATTCTCTGGGGAGTGGTCTGTTCATCAAGGCCACATGATGCCAGACTGGGAGTCATCTTGGGCATTACCTGCTCCCAACCTTAGCCCTGTGATTATCGGTAGGGATGATCTTAGGGAAACTCTTTCTACCAAGAACCACATTGTTCTAGATTTTGGGTCCTCTCAGACTTTTTGTCCACTGAGTCTTTGTGGCTGCTCCTTCTTCCTTTTTTTTAAAAAAAGATTTATTTATTTTATGTATATGAAATATACTGTCTTCAGACACACCAGAAGAAGGCATCAGATTTCATTACAGTTGGTTGTGAGCCACTGTGTGGTTGCTGGAAATTGAATGCAGGACCTCTGGAAGAGCAATCAATGCTCTTAACCACTGAGTCATCTCCCCAGTCCCTCCTTCTTTCTTTATTCCATAAAATATTAATTTATTCTCATATGAAACCTACATTTTAAGAACGATATTACCTTCAAAGTTTGAATAAAGCTGGAACTATAAAATATCATCCTGAGTGAGGTAACTCAGACCCAAAAGGGCATACATGGTATGCACTCACTAGTAAGTGGATATTAGCCAAATAAAGTACAGAATGCCCAGGATACAATCCACAGAACTCAAGAAGGTTAACAATCTGAAGGGCCCAAGTGAGGGTGCCTCAATCCTACTTGGGAGGGAGAAGAAGCAATAATGGAGGCAGAGGGAAGGAGGAACATGTGTGCCAGAGGGGACAGGGAGGGAAAGGGAGAACATGATCAGATATTGGATGGGAAACAGGACTGAAACTCTGAAGGCCAGCATAAAGAATGGAAAGAGACAACCTACAGAGGCAGGAAGTCAGGAAGACCCTCTTGAATGTACTGGAGACCTGGGAGCTGAGAAACACTCAGGATTCAAAGGAAGGGACCTTGGATCAAGTGCTGTACAGTGAGAAGGGGGAACGTGTAGAGTCTACCTCCAGTGGTGGGACAGGACATCAAGTAGAGGAATTGAGTTGCTATCCCCCAATCAAAAGCTCTGACCCAGAATTGTTCCTATCTGAAGGAACTGCAGGGACAAAAATGGAAAATAACATGAGAGAAAGGAGGTCCAATGACAGGCTCCAGCTCAAGGGGAGGCCCTAGAGCTTAACACTATACCTGATGCTGTGGTGTGCTTGCAAACAGGAGCTTATCATGCTTGCTGTCTGAAAGTAGCTGAGTCAGATGCAGATACTAACACCCAAATATTGGAGAGAAGCTAGAAACCCCTGATGACTCTAAATTCTTGTTTTGGATTCAGGAGGACATGAGTTCACAAACTTAAGACTTATGTAAAATTTTCCCTGGCACTACAGTATGCATTTGTAATCCCAACACCAAGGAGAGAGAGACAGGTGGATCTATGGGGCTCATTGAGCACCCAGCCTTGCCTCCTTGGTGCAACAAGTCATTAAAGGCGCCAAGTCAGAGGAAAAGATAGATGACATCTAAGGAATTATGGCTAATATCAACCTCTGATCCCCAATTACACACATCTGTTCACACATGTTTACTGATCCCCGAACAGACACATACATACATGTGTGAAAATATACATAAAAGTCTAACAAAATGACTGATGTTATTTTAATGCAATTGCACTGAATATGACATTTCGTATTTTTCATTTTACAATTTATTCATTATGGAAAAATTCACCAAATGAGTGAAGGTAGCTGCAGGCTTCCTTTTGAACTTTAGCTTCATTTCCAAACAGAAGTATATTGACACAAAGAGGTTTGGTATTTCAAGGACAAAAGTACAAAGTGAGGTGGAAGCACATCGTGCTGGTGATGTCAGCATGGCATGTAAGTTCATCCTCAAGATATGGGTCCCTAGGCAAGTCTTGGAGAACAAGGTTGAGGTACTTGTCGGATGCACATACTTGAAAAGGAATGAAAGTTCTAAAACCTGTCCTTCAGATGCATTGAGGGATTATCTCATGGCAAAGAAGCAGAGTAGAGGCCCTGTGAAAACTCACCTGGCCATCACAGGGAATTTCCTGAACAGGAGTGAAGGCATCATTGATTCTCTGAGACAACCTTGGGTTTGTATTTTACTCACACTTTTCAGAAGGTTATTCTTTCCTTTAAAACTATTTATGTTATTTGCCATGAAAAAGCATCTGCAGTTTCTCAATAACGTAGCATATGCTGAGGTATGATTTCTGTGGAGAGTTATTCCTTAGTGTTATCACCTTGTATCCTTGCCTGGACAGAGGATTCCCTTTCCACTTTGACTTTGTTTCAGTCTCACAACTCCATGATTTCAGTGTTATGCACATTTTTGAACATACACATCCTTTGTTTGGGAAATGTTGTCTTTCCCATAGCTGTGGGCTGCCTTGACAGTACTTGACGAGAGTGAATGAGTTTGAAGTCTATATGCTACCACTTATGCCAGTTTTTTTGGGATGAAGATGAAGATCATAGTCAACAAGTATACAAGTCTATACCACATGTGTCAGTTTTTCTTTTGAAAACTTCTCTATTGCTTTATATTTCCAGATAAAAATAATGAAGATAATGATGTGTATTCAGTGCCTTAGAAATAGTCATTCCAAAAAAAAAAAAAATCAAAAAATTTCCAGCACTCCTTTATCATACCTCTATTTTAAATTTCACCTCAAGCTTTCTTAAGATCATAAAGATGAATATTTGATGAACAGCAGCGTTTAAGGGAGGGACCTGTCAGAAATAGGTTTCTCCAAAGCTTGAATCCAGGTAGGACAACAGAATCTGGAATAAGACTTGAGCAGGTTTGTTAAATACACTGCAGGGTTAACAAACTTTGATTGAAGACAGACATGAAATAAAATAAAACCCTCCAGCAGAAAATCCAACTGTATGAATGTAGACAGTTGTTGGATGGTATTTTATGGTAATGCATATATATATATATATGGCTTTCTTTATTTTTTCTGTTGAAAAATCTTCTTTAAAATAGATTGGAAGTTCCTTAGCCTCACAAACAAATGTATAGAATCATTTAAATGCACAAGCTAACTCTACATTAGCAAAAGAAAAGAAAATGGCGTTCAGTAAAAACTTAGGGAGTAAATGCGTGCAGAACGTCCAACGAGGGCTGAGATTTTCCTTCCTAATAGCCAATTAGTTCAATCTTATTAAGTAATACTAGGACTTAAGTACAAAACCCACATGGTCCCTAGAATTACTTTAGCAATATGTAAAACACATACACCTCTTTATTTCACTCATCAAAATTCCATCTCCTGGAAGGTTAATAAGCCAGAAAATGAGTGGTATGGATTTTATTTTCAGTATTTTTATTAATAAGGCAATCTGGGGGATGGGTAAAAAATGAAGAACAATGATTAAAAATGTGGGCAGATAGTAAAAAAGCAATTAAAAATCTTTTCATATTCAAAAGTCATTCTTTAAATTTACTCACTTATGAGGAATTGCAAATAAATAGCATGTTCAAATAAAATATAGTTTAATATATATTTAAATAGTAAATGAAATTGCAAAATTATTCAATCCAATAGAGGACTGAAAGAAGTTTTTAAACATTGAGTTATTTGGGGGATGGCAAGATGGTTTGTCAGATAAAGGAGCTTGCCACGCATGTACCTACCTACATATCTACCTACACACACACACACACACACACACACACACACACACACATATACCCATGAACATGCACATAAGCATGTGCACAAATGCATACACATGTACATATGTATAGCACTACAATAAATGTAAAAATGAGAAGACTTTCGTCTTCCATTTCACCAAGACAATCAGATGAGAGTGAGTAAAGTCCCTATTCCTAGGTGGAACTTATGTCAGATCTCCGTAAGGGCAGAACCCTCTTTCCAGACCATAGACAGTGATTCTTAAAACTAAGCCCTTCTCTGTAACAGAGATATTGGCTTCACAATACACCTTGCACCAACTACTTTAGCAGCAGTGAAATTTCTTGCTCTAAATTGTGTGGAACACTGAGATGCCTATTTTCTTCTCATTTTCATCTCTTTTGAAAAAAATAAAATGAAGGATCAAAGCACTACAATATAAAATTGAATTTAAATGAATTAATTAGAACAGAATAAAAAGTTAATTACATTTGTGTGATTAGAGTGTATAATATACTATGCCAGAGAGGAATAGTTTAGGTTAAAATATTCATCTTAACATATAATTTAAAAGGCTAATGGAGTTACTTTTCTGATAGCATTATATCAGAATAATTATGATCGACCATAAGTAACTCACTTCGATTTTGACATGGTATGCGATAGATGGGTTAGTAGTAAGCACTGTGGAAGGACTTATCTTCCTCCAGTAATAAATGTGAAAAATTGAAAATTATGTCAAAAAAGCATATATTAACTGTGTGTTAGATCAAATTTGTTTCACTATTTTAAGCAAAAATGAAGCTCATCATCTGTCTTTTGGGGTATACATTAGCCTGAATTAAAGAGGATTTGACGAGAGTTATTGGCACTGTCTCTGAGGCTGAGACTCAATAGGGTCATCCATGGACTCGATTCCCACGCTTCCCTGTGGCTCTCCTGAGACAAGGGAGGGAGCCGACTAGAGTGAAGGCAGTGACGTCTGATGCAGAGGCAGGGACTTTGTGTCCTTGCAGAGCTTGTCTGGAAACTTAACACAGGCACAGCAAGCTGTGGGGGACACATTTACAGTAAGAATGGGCACACTCTGCCTGGTTATGTTGTCTCCATGAAGTCAGCCTGGGTCCTCTGTGAACTGAGGCTTGTGCAGCAGTTTCTATGGAGAAGGCTTAAATACCATAAGGAAGTCATGCTCTATGAACATGTTTACAGCTGACAGAAGTTCTAAACAAACCTTTGCAAAGCGGTTATCTCCCTCAAAAGTCACTCTAAAAAGAGTCATTCTAAATTCATTAGGTATGAATTTAACATAGACCTGACACAGAGGAACATAACAGGAATGCACACTGTCCAGACACAGGCTCTTCTCTGAACATTCAAAAGATGTTCGTGGCTATGATAGAAACTTAAAAACAGAAGCACACTCTGGGAAGATGTAATGTCAATTAATTTTTTGAGATACCAAGAGCTTGCCACATACCTGCCAGTCTGTATATCCATTCAACTATTACTTCCCACTGTGATGTTTTCTGTTCTGATTTCAGTTTCATCACCTCAAAAGTTCCCTGCTGCTGTGGCAGGTTTGTGGTACTCTGTGGGTGCATTGTGTTTCCTTTGTCCACCTCTATACTTTACTTCTGTTAGTGTTATTGATTGGATATAAAGTAACATCTTCCACTCCAATATTTCCAGTTTCAAAGGTCCCCAGAAAATGATGTTTCCAGAGATGACTACTCAAGGGGGCAATAACTGGACCAATGGATCAGTCCCTTGAAGATTGCATAGCAGAATGGATCATTAGAAGTTGGTACAAAGCTTAAGTCCAAGTGGATCAAGGACCTCCACATCAAACCAGACACACTCAAACTAATAGAAGAAAAACTAGGGCAGCATCTCGAACACATGGGCACTGGAGAAAATTTCCTGAACAAAACACCAATGGCTTATGCTCTAAGATCAAGAATCAACAAATGGGATCTCATAAAACTGCAAAGCTTCTGTAAGGCAAAGGACACTGTGGTTAGGACAAAACGGCAACCAACAGATTGGGAAAAGATCTTTACCAATCCTACAACAGATAGAGGCCT